>NW_009939466.1:67724-102400 GCF_000696875.1 Nestor notabilis | reverse complement strand
TTACCACCGTCTTTTGCCGTGGGGGAAAATGTTTTTCTGCCAGAACAAGTTCAATATGCTTTCACTAGCCTGTGCTTTGTTTATACTATAGAGTTGTAAGCAGATGCTACTTATTCTTAGGGGTTTGAACTGCCACCTTTTGTTCCAAATAGAGCTCTGTTCAAAACACTGCTTTTTCTTTTTTTTTCCCTCTTTTTTGGTTTAAGCATGAAAGTGCAGAGGGAAGTAGCTATCCAAGGATATTCAGAACGGGCATGGCAGAAAACTAGTAATTCTGTGGCTCAGGCTGTTAAGCTAGGTCATCCTATGTTGTTTGCAGCATATGTGTATGTCAAGTGTGAAGTCAAATTGTACTGCTGAGCAAATTCTTCTGTTTAGCTTGTGTTTTCATTTGTGTGCGTTAGACCTAATGGGAAAATAGGAAAATATTGAGTGGGTTGGAAGCTCATACAATATCAGGATAAATGTTGTGCTGACACTTTCTGGAGTTGCTTCAAATTGCCTGAATGTGCCTAGTGAATGTTAGAGAGCCTTGCAGGGCAGCTCTGGAGCTTTCTCAGGAAAAGCAATGTAGCGCTAATATCTAGCTAGTAGGGTCTATGGAGAGGGGAAAAAAGTGTAGTAGTAAAATGTTTATTTTGACTCTTTCTGCAAACATAGATACTGATCACTTCCCACCCTCTACCTGTCAACTAAATATCACTGTTTGTTGCATGAAGAGTGATGGATATGCTTCTAAGTATTCTTCATGCTGTGAGTTCTGCAGTTCTACTCTGCTCTACCCTGAGCTGATTGTGGCACTTCGGCTCTAGCTGTGCTGATTGGTAACTGCCAATGGCAGTCTGTGAAGAGCAGCTGGTGTGATTGGGAAGATTGGCAGCTTCTAAAGCATTTCTCCTTGTGGGAGGCACAGTGCAGCATGGATTAGATGTCTCCATGATGTAGTGGAGCTTGTTGCTCTGGTTTCCAGTTGGTGTTGTGATATAACTTAAAGCAGAGTTTAAGTAAGTGAATCTACTATTGTACTCATTTTTTAAGATTTTTGCATGTTTTCAGAGATATACAGGCAAGTAAAGGCTGTTGGCCTCTTGTCATATCCCACAGCAGTTTCCTCACTGAAGCACTGCTGAGGTTCACAGAACCATCCCCAGCCCCCTTAGCATGCAAATAACTGGTTTTCTTCAAGGTATATAGCTTGTTCCATGCATACCATGAACACTTTTCCTACCTTTTTTGTCAGCATGGGTGCCACTGGCATTCCACAGGAGTACAAACTGCAGAGCCTACAAAAATACAATGAGCCCTGATTTCTAACCTCACATGTATGCTCGAATAGATTTGTAGGAACAGCTAAACCAGCTGGCACTTTCTCCAAACTCACAGTGCCCAGATGGACTTGCACACAAGCTGACCTCTTCCACTTTCCCCATAAACCACTGCAGGGAAGAGACTCTTAAGTGAATCAAACAGAAAACTAAATGCCTCTGCAGAGCTGGCTGCAAGCCCAAATGTTAGCAAGCTTTGACAGGTAGTGTCAGCCACCCCCTCTGATTTTTTTAGGAGAATGCTTTTTGTTTTAATCCTGTCAGGCACCTTTTTTTTAATAAATTGCTCTTTCTCTTGTTTCTGATCTTAACTGATGAAGGAGGAAGAACTGTTTGAAGGTAAAAGCTATTAATCCTTCAAGAGCTAAAAACCTCTGCTTCATCCAGTTTTAAATGGCTCTGTTTTCTATGTATCAGCCAGCAGGCTGACCCAGAGGAGTTAGAAAACCAACTCTGAAAGTTGTGGAATAGGTTCTTCTCGGGTGTGGAGGCATGGTTTGCTTGTGATCCTGTTGGTGAGACTGCACTGTGAACTGCTAATCCAGTCCTTCAGGGATGTATCCTTAGTCTCTACGTGTAGAGTACAGGATGTTCCTCACCTCCTTTGAGGAAAATAGGTATAGACCCCATCCTGCACAAACCTCCTGCTCAGCTTCTCAGTTATGACAAAAGGTTGTGAGTAATACGCAACTATGAGAAGATTTTTGGTTGCTGATGACTAAAATGGGTTGTTTTGGAGTTCTTAGTTTTGATGGACGCTCAGCTGAAGTATATATTGTTTAACAAGTCTTGTGATCTGTTCTGTCACACATGCTGCCACCACTGTCTGTCTGCAAACTACCTGAAGGGCTTCTCCAAGACATAGAATTAGGCTGTTAGGTCAGTTAAGTTCTATTTTCACATCCAGTGTTTTTGTCCTCCTTGTGCTGGAGAGCCACAAAATTTATTAAGCAGGCTGTTCATTTCTCTGACTAGTATGTGGTGTGTGCTGTGTCTTTAAAGATACATTGTGTGGGCTTTTTTTTATTTCTATGGCTTTTAATGTGGCAGTTGATGAATTTCTGCCTCACACAGCTGTAGGTGGCTGCGGAGGCTGTTCAAGTAAAACTTGTTTAAGCCTCCTTTGAGTACTAGAGCATAGGAACATTCTGGGTTCCAGTGTCACGTGCTGCCTAGCTACATAGATAATGCTTCATTTTGCTCAGATAAACTTAGGATCTCATCTGTACTGCCTGCACTCTGCCTCTACAGAGTAGTAGTGTGTAACAACTTTAGAAGGCATGTTTGTATATTGGATCAACTCTGAAGAGAGTAAATGAACTTAGTACTTGCCTTGCGCTGTAGCTGTCCTTGCTCTTAAATTTAGATGCACAAATGAAGGTGAGAGCCTTGTAGACTTACTGCAGGTGATGGGGCAGCAACTATCAGATTTAGTTTGAGTAACTGACTCAAATGCTTTTGGAAAATGCTGCCAGCACACTGGCTTTGTTTTGTAAATCCAAGTGATGTTTTATTGACCGTGTTGCACAATGGAGGGACTCCCATCTTAAATTCTTCAAGAGCCAGAATTGATTGTGAGCTTCTGAAACTGAAGTTTTGAATTTGTCTAAGGAATTCCTAAGCATAGGAAGAGAGTTTGTGCCACAACCTGTGGTTCACTCGGATTGTTGACTTGTGGATTACCAATGGCAAAGACTGGGAATCTGCAGATGCAGGGCAGCCGATCACGTTTGGTCTTTCTGTGATTTAGAAAAGGCCAGACCCACCCCACTTAAATGTTATCTGTTTTCCTCATTCATGCCATTGGTCTGACATTGGGGTTTCAAAGATTTGTCAAAGGTTGGCAATATTAAGGGTAACTGTAGATGTCCCAGGAGGTGCACTGGCAAGAGCTGTGGTAGAAAGGCCTGCAGGAGCATTGCAGAGTTGTGTTGGTGATCTGAGTCTCACGGTTGTTTGCTGATACGTGCAGCTTAAAATCTCTTCCTGGAGGCTTCCCCATAGCTTGCTTCTCATTAGGCCTATATAGTTCCCAGGTTCAGTAGGATTTCATGGAGCTGAAGAGAGAGTTTTCTCAGAGAAACAGGAAGTGTCTGCTGCTGAAGCCTTTGGGGCAATAAAATAGAGTTCTACTTGAACTGGTGTTTGAGAGCAGATCTCTTGGGACACACCACTATTAGCAAAGTGGGTTGGTTTGGGGTTTTTTAATCTTTCAGCAGGCAGGTTGCTGAAGGTTCATAGTTTCTTTGCTTTAATGTGTGGGTGCTCAATAAAGGTGCTTTGCAGGCTTTTGTAACATTAATGGATCCATAATTATTTACATCTGATGCACTAGTTTACTGCTTGCAAAACTGAAGTATTTCATTCATGTGCAGATCTGTCTCCTCCAGCATGGTGGAGGGGTGGTAATGCCTGGGGATCTTCATTTTAAGGGGACTAGGTCTAGAGTGTCTGCAACTTTCTCTTACATTCTGGCTGTAGTTGTGTGAATTTTCCCTTTCCAGCCTATACTTCCCTTTCAGCCTGTATTTGTTATGTCATAGCATCAGTCTCAGTTGCAGTATTGATTTAATTCAAGGAGATTAATTTGGGCTCTGCAGTATTACCAGCCGATAAGCTTCTCGTAGATGAAAAGAGCTCTTAACAATCTTTCTGTCAAATACCTGATAAGGAAAGTCTGTTGGGTGATACGGTGAAATAATAGCTGGATCAATTTGGGTACCCTTTTGTAAAACAGTGAACTTGTACATAACCAGCTCTGTGCAGCACCTTTCCTGGCTCAGCTGGGGGAGAGCAGGACTGATGGGGATTAGACCTCTGGGAGCTGAGGCTCCTTTGGAACAAGGGAAGTAGCTGTTTAGAAGTAAACCAGGTAGAACTGGATATTGGCCTCACTGCTCAGTTTCGTTTTGTTCTCCTTCCCCCAGGAACAGCGGCTAAAGTCCTGGCTAAATGGGAATTATAACTGCTCCATTGATTGGTCAGAACAGTTGGGGATGCTGCTGGGCAGATTGTAGGAGACTGCCAAATTCTGGTGAAGAGCTCTGGTGTCTTGTAAGGCTTGAGTGAAGCTTTAGATATTTGTTTTGGTTTTATTATCCTAAATGCATGGATTTTTTTCACTTGTGTTCAGCAAGTCCAGACCCTTCTCTTTGCCTATATAACTAATTGAGATTAGAGAAATGGTTGTTAAGGACTATTTGCATTTCATTAGCAAACCAATAAATTATTGGAAGATGAAAAGCCAGCTGCTTTTTTTTGATAATATGCATCATCTTATTAAATCTTTCTTTACAATGGTCTGCATTTGTTGTGTTGTGTTCTTATGCAGTACTTTTGATGAGGTTTCTATCTTGAGAGTTGGTAGTCATATATCAAAATCCTCTTCTATTTCATTTGTACTTGTTTGAGATTCTGCATACACAAGCAATGTTATTTTTGTTGCTGTTGGGAGGCATGTCAGTTAAATTGAAACTGTTTTCTCAAAGGGACAGTCTGTAGCTGCTGGGGAGCTAAAGGGAATAAGGAAAAAATCGCTGAAGTCACTTTACAAATCGCTTCCATCCTGTTTTTAGAAGGCTTCAATTTAAAATTCAGGAAGGGATAGTTTATACTTACAGATCTTTGTGTATACACCTAATCCTATACTAGGTTGTATTCATATTTTAAAAAATAATTTAACCTTTTAATGCATTATTGTATACCAGCTACAGTGATGAAGAGCTGTGTCTTTACCTACCCTTCCTGGTTAAAATGAACCAGGGTAATAGCAGATTAAAAGTGCTCATTTAGCACTTGTAGGAAAAAAAGACTGTTTGCAAGGAAGAGAACAATTATTAAGCCTGTCTCAGGGGAAGATGCAGTGAAAGGGAAACACAGGAACATGTTTGCAGGGCCAGAGAGACAAACCTGAAGATAGTAAGAGGAGACCAACAAAGGGAAAAGGAATAGCTGCTTCTGAATTAGCACATACCATGAAGAAAATATGTGTTACAAAAGGAAACTCTCCCTTTGCTTTTATTATTCATTAATAATTGGTTTGGTTTTCTTAAGGCAGGAGCCTGAAATTCTCGAACAGCCTTTAAAGTTGTGCTTTTCAAAGCACGTAGCATTTGCATCTGTAGGAGTAACACTGCACTGTGGTTCTGTAGAATAACAGATTCATCTCGGTGTTTTGTCAAAGTCCTATAACGTAGGCAGAGAAGACAATATTTCTTTCATAGTAGTTCTAGGGCTGGTTTGTTTGTGATCTAAGGTATAATTTGGATTATCAAGAGGGTTGGCTCTTTTATTTTACTTAGTACAAAATATTTACAGTTACATGATGGGAAATAATACTAAGATTTTGGTTGATGATATAGGTTGTTGGTTTTTTTTGTTTCCTGAGAAAATACTGGCCGGATCATTGCAGTGTACTGACAAACAGCTGGGAAGCTGGACTGCCTGAGCTACTTCAATAGCCGAGGTGGGCCCTCTAGTGCTGGCTATGGCGAGGCGAGGGTGTCCTGGGCTTGCAAAGTCACTACTGCTACGATAGAGCACTTCAAGTCCTAGGTGCCACTGTGTGAGTTTAAGCTGGTCTCAAGCAGTGTAAGGTTTACGAGGCGTCTCTTGCCACGCTACAAGTGCTACAAGTGCCACAAAACGCAAATAATCTTCAAAGTAACGATGAGCAAAAAGTCGTAATGTCCTTGCCTTTATTAAAACTCTAGTTCTTCAAGTTTTTTTAACTGTATGTAGCAGAATCCCCAAGGAACATTACTCCCTCTTAAATGCAAGCTTAATAGCACTATGATTTCCAAAAAGAGCAGCAATTCTGTTAGAAGGCCTGTGTATAGAAGACTAATTCTATAATTATATGAGTGAAACAGTAAATTTTTTTCTGGAGGGGTTGTGACACTGGAGAAACTAAAGTATTCTTGGTTGCAGTGTGCCGAAGTCTGTTTACTTAATTTTAAAAGTATTCAACAGCAGGTTTAGCAATACATGCCCTAGGGTGTTTTTCTTGTTTTGCCTTTTAATCTAAAGCTAGATTTTTAGATTTGTTTTGCCTGACATCTATTCTTGAAGCTTGGCAGCTGCTATGGGCAAAGTTTGTTATGTGGGGACTGATGTTGTGCGCTTATGCTACAAGTTGCTGTTTTCAGTGGGCAGCCCATGGGCTGCCTGCGTGATTTGTAGGTAACAAACTACAGTGAAAGGATGACTATGTTGCAAGGCTTTCCAGTGCCTCTCATCCTTATTTTGTTCAACTTCAGAGCCAGAGATACAGCTAATCTTCATGCAGCTTTGTTGTTATTGCTTGGCTGTCTTTATGGACTCCTTTGGGACAAGTTCTGCTTGATTTATTTGCCAAACAAAATATCAATGTGAAAGTGTGAGCACAGCAATTTATGTTCACTGCTTAAGGGTGCCTCTTGGTTTTCTGCTCTGTGCTTTTAAAAAGCTTTCTTGGTGAAATTACTGGTTTCCATTTTCTTCCATGAGTGGACTACAGACCTTCCTTTAAAGAAATCTTACTTAACCAAAGAAAATCCTGAGAATTCACCCACAATGGGGGGGATGCAGTTGGACTGTCTGGCAGTACTAAACAGAAAGGCAAGTGCTTTGAAGAAGGGCAGTGATACTCTGTTGAGTGCCTCCTTGTAGCCTCTTTTTCTCCTTTCTCCATTTGAAAAAGATTTGTTTGCACCTTCTCTCTTTCTTCCCCTGCTCCAAACCAACTTCCACCAAGGAATAGCAGCAAAGCGGGGGAAGGTGGAAGGGCAGGAATTTGTGGAGTTTCTGGCTCTGATTTCAGCACCTGGGAAGGGGAAGAAAGAGGCTGAGCTCTGTCCCTGTCTTTCTTCTGTGCAGAAGTGTGCAGTGTTGTATGAGCGAGGGTTCCTGGGGCTGTGAGCTGGGTGTGCACTTAGCTACTGACTGCTCCCATGGTGGTGACAGAGCAAGGTTCTGCTGTCTGATGGCTTTGACACAGCTAATTCCTGTGTTTCTAGAATGCTGGACTCGTTTTCAGGGAAGAACTTGTTTTGCTCAGCCTAATTCATTATTTGTCAGTAGTGTGCTAGATAGAAGAAGCCTTTTAACAAACTCAAGTTCATCTCTACAGTGATTCAGCTGAACTAAGTAATTCTGGGGGAAGAACTTTCTTTTGCAGCTCTGGATTATCTAATGTGGTATTTGAAGAACTTCTTTGTCTTGTACATCCTCAGATATTTTCCATGTAACTTTGCAAGCTGCTGCCCTTCAGTATGGCTGAAACACTTCAGTTGTGTGCCCAGACTTTGGTAGAACACTGAGTCCCAGATAAATCACTCCCTTTCAGCAATCACCTGGGTTTAAAAACAAGCAGTGTCAACAGCTGTGAATAAAACTCCATAGACTTCTGCAGGCAAAGGCAGTGTTGAACTGTCTTATTTTCTATGCAAACAATTAAAATGATCCTCAGGAGCAGAAACATGAAAGCGAGGAGATGAGGTGAAACTTATGCTGCTTATTTTTGAGACTTTCCTGAGCTGCCTCTTGCATTTAGGGTGGAAAAAGGGCTCCTGCCTCTAGGGCTGTCAGGGATTGTTAGACGAGGTAATGCGTCAGCAATGTGGAGCTGAGTGGGTGGCTAGCTGCTTTCCATCCAGTGCTGATGGGCCTTGACAGCTTGTACAGTCTTGTGTAAACAAACCTGACAATTAAAATGTGCTCATTGATCTGGTTGAAAGAAATGCAGTGTAGCTTTTCTGAAGTCTGAAACAACAGTTCCCTGCATGAATCCTTTTCCTGGAAATGTGTCTGTGTTCCCCCCTTTCTAAACAAGAGAGGTTAAAGCAGTAACTATGAGCAGGGAATTCTTACTTGCCTGACAACCTGGTTAATGGGCCAGTTCTTTTTGCTTCAGGATTGATTTTATTTTTCCCTCTCACCTAAGTATGCACTCGTTTTTAAGGTGTAGGTGTGACTACAGATCCTAACTGTGCAGCATTGTCTTAACTGTTCAACCAGTTGGGAAGGAGGGGGAGAGTTACCTTGTGAATAGCGCCTGAAGTTGGGCATAATGTACAGTTTTCAGCTGACCAGAAGACTATGAGATCATGCTATAGAATATCAGCAGCCTTCAGGAGACATGAAATAATTCCTCATACCTGCTTATTCCTTTACTTGCTTTACAGCTAAAAATTGAGAAGGTATAGCAAGGCATTGCAAGATGCAGTGGGTACCACTGAAGTAGTTTGTGACCACCAGTACAGAGACTGGGTCACCCAGAAACTGTAACATCTCATACTAATGATTTTTGGGGCTTCAAAAGCTGATTCTTCAAGTATGTACTGTAGCTACTCAGGATGAATTACAGTCACTAAAAATACCTGTTTTCTACTAGCTTGGCCCTCCCAAGAATGAAAACCAGAATCTCAAAGTAGATTTGCACTAACATCTTCTCAATGGACTTCTGGGAGATACAAGCAGTTCAGCTGATATTAACGAAAAACCCAAACCCAATATGCCAAGGGTGGGAAGTGTGAATTTGAAATTGGGGGGGCAAGGAAGCCAGTGGAAGGAATTCCAAGATCGGTGTAATTAGAAGTAAAAATAGTTGGTATGGGGTTGTTTTGTTACTTAGGGGAGTGAGATGGTTATTTGGAAGCCGAGTGGAGAACTAACTGGATTTGGATTCTGTGATGAGAACGGAAAGTTGAAAGTTAGAATGAAATGTAAGGGATGAGAAGGCTTCAGAAAACAATGGTGGTTTTATATTTGGGTTTGTCATGAAGAGGGAATAGAGGTGTTAGCAGTTGAGGCAAGGTATTAACCTCTTAGTATTGTCCATGCTGAGTCAGAGGCTGAGGGGAAAAAAGGCTGATAATAGAAGTGGTCAAGTCAAGATGAAAGTGGAGAAAACTGTTTCAGCAGCTGTTTGTATAGAATAGAATTTACCCACTGCACTCTTTATAGGAACTACTTTTAATGTTACAGATGAGAAACAAATTGCACTGTGTGGCCTCAATAAGCAGGTTTAATTTCTTTTTGCTACCTTGGACAGATACATATGAAGCTCTTGTAGAATTTGGAAGCATAAACATGTAGAAGAGTTGCCTTTGCTAGTCTGTGAAGGTGCTCACTGTCTGTCACTGGCATGGCCTGAAGAAGACAGCTACTGAGCCCTGGACCAACCTGGGGAGTGGGGAGGTTATGTTGATGTTTGCTATGTCAGAAAGAGAGTTCTGTCTCCTTTCATTGGGAAGGTGAATGCTAATCAAGGATGACATAAGGCTGTGTTCGCTCACCATAATAAGGTGACCACATCAAAGACTGGGGCGTATTGCAGAAATGCTTCTGTTACAGACTAATCTCTGTTTTCAGTTCAGTGGCCTTGAAAATCTTCATGGAAACAAAAAATATTCTCACTGTTGGAGAAATTGTGAGCTGTAGGTTTGATGTGATTAAATTTTGAACAAATAGCTTGGCTTCACTGCATTCATGTCAACATATACAGCAAGGTTAGGCACTGTCCCAATGGCAGAAGCAATTAAGCTATTTTTATTTCACAGTATTAAACTTATTTTGGTGAAGAAACCAAAGCCTTCTGAAACCCAGAGCAGTTATGTCCATTATCACTAAATGCATTGCTTTCATACATTGTCTTCATGCAGATCCTAATACATCCTGGTTTTACTTCACAGATGTTCATTTGCTGGTACTTGGGTTGTTATTTTCTTACAATTGCACGTCCCAAAACAGTGTGTGTCTCTGCCATATTCTTGACCTTTGGTATTCTTGCTCTTGAAGCCAAACTCTATTCAGTGCTGGTAACTTGCACCTTCTGAAAGTAGCTAAAATTAGGAAGGGGAGATGCTTAGAAAATGTGGAAAAAGAAACTGTTCTTTTTGAATAACTATTGTTCAGTGTCCGTGGGAATGGGAACATCCCCACAATCTTGTTTGTATAAAATTGAACAATTGACCTCACACTGAATTTAGACAATTTTCAAGCACCTGTACGCTTAAACTTGCCTGCTAAGCATGAGTACATGAATTAAACACCTGGAGAGCATGGTGTCACTGGGGTTGATACACAGCACAAAGTAGCTGTAATATACCTAAGTTTCTTCTGTTGGAACTTGGCTTGTTTCTCAGCTGATAAATGCCAATTTGTGTAGATCTGAAGTGTGTATCTGCTTTGAAAATAGAGGCTTTAAACACCCCATGAAAAATTACAGAGCACCTGATGTGATTTTTTTTCATAAGCCGGTTTAGAAAACGGAGTTTGCAGTAGAAAAGCAGCTGTTTATATATATAGCTACAAAATTCACTATTATGCAGTGAACCTTCTTTCTAACTTGGGAGTTCATGCATATGGATTAGATGGTGGCAGATGACTTCATCTGCCAGCTCTTCTGTGCCTCATTATTTGTGAGTTGCAGCAGCTCATGTCACTTGCAGACCCAAGAGTCAGGGTAGCTTTTGCTCAACAAAATTGCTGAACCCTTATTTCTCTCCTACCTAAAACCTAATGAGAAGCAAAGAGACAGCTTGATTTTTATTTTTTATTTTTTTCTCATTTATGAAGCAGTAATTTAATTTTCAGCACTACATATGTCTTATCTTTCTGGCAATTTGCAACCTACTAATTGAGAATAGAGTCTTTTCCCACATCTCCATTTTTCAAGGACCCTGGAGTCCACAGTCTATTAAACTGTGTTTGTATCTGTATGAATGCAGCTACTTCATTAGCACAAAGTGTTTAGAATACTGTGTGAAAGGTCAAGTATTACAAGGCTTTCCTGATAGCATTTCAGGAAGGATGGGTTTTATTTGGAGAGGGAGAAAGGGACTGAACATAAAGTGAGTCTCTAAATGATGAGTTTACATCTCCAGCTGTGGAACATTGATGTAGCACATGTTGCATAGGTAGGCTGCTCTTATAGTACATCCTGTACAAGCAGGTACTGCAGAGCATTAAGTGGACAGGCCAGATCACTGTTCTCTGTTAGAAGACATGCTGACCAAACAAGCTACGTTAGTCGAAGTCATCCATACTGATGGTCTTAACAATTGTTTACTTGGAGCTGGAGTTTTTCCACTTCCCAGTGCACTTCCTTGACATAAGAGGCATTATCTGTTGTGATCTGAGAGAGGTCAAAGAATAAAAAACCCCTCCAAATTAAAATCAATATGCTGCTTAGCTGTGGAGCCTTATTTAAGATGGTCAGAACGCAGTGTAAGTCGAGGTGCTACTTCAAGTACTGGTTGGGAATTTTCTGGTACAGAAGAACGGCAACAATTTTCCTTCAAATTCTTTGTAACTCTAAAATCTCACTGGTATAAGTCACTTCTAGGTGCAGGTAACACCTTCTAATTCTTTTGAAAAACAAAACAACAACCTCTCTCCAGTGTGGCAAGAGTCCCAAGCTACAGAACATCTTGAACACTTGGGTTTGGCATTTTAAGTCCTTGGCTTTGCTTGGTTCAGGATTAAAACACATGGTGGGCAAACAGCCCTGGTGGTTATGCTGAAGGCTATTCTTATTTCTTCAGACTTTAAATCAGAGTTTCCATCTTGATTTTGAGACAAGTTCTCACTAGAACTTGATAGTTTTTGAGGAAAGCTTTGTTTTGGGTGAAAGAACATCAGAAAATAACCCAAAATGCTTTTTGGCTTCATCTCAGGTGTGTAGAAAATACCAGGCTTTGACTGCCTGCTTTTACTGTTCTCCTCGGAGTCGACCCTGGTGTCCAGCACAAATACGTTTACACTGCAGAGCTGAAGGAGGAACTCTTGACAGGCTGCACGACAGGCAGGAAGCCACTGGGTGGCAGCTGAGACCAAGCAACAGCTCAGCAAGTGGCAGCGCTTAATCATGTGCTCACAACAGGCACTGGGAAAGAGATCAGGCGACAGGCACACAAGCTCTTTGCCGATACCTTCTGGTGGATTTGTCAGGAACTGGAAAAGCAGAGGGGAGGGAAAGGATTGCTGTAGACCTCGGTATTCTGCGGTCCAGCTTGAAATGCTACTCTAGAATTGCATTAAGGGGCAACATAAACTAATGCACAGTTGTGGGATGTTTTTTGAATAACATCTGTGTCCAAAAGCAGTATATGCTTTCAACTGTTGTCCTCATTTTCTGTTTGCTTCTTAAAAAAGGGTAAACTATTGACTACTTTAAAGAAAGTGAAATGGGAGAAAGATCTCTGATTATTTTCCCTTTTCAGGTGTACTGAAAACTTACATATTGGTATTTTTCTTCAATAAGGTAGTAGCATATTGCCATTTTCCTCTTTTGTGTGCGTGTCTTATGCTCAGTGATAAGGTTATGTTGGTACATCAGGATTACAGTTTTAACAAAAAAAGTGAAAAATTCTCTAAGTTGCAGTGGGGTTTTCTCTGACGGAACTGCTCTGTGTTCACCTCATGCTTAGTTTGCTAGATGGGTTTCAATTAGGTTTTCTTTGATTTATAGGCAATATTTGTGCTGCAGTTGACTCTGCAGTTCTTTACTTGAGGTCTCTGCATCAGTGTAGTGCCAGCAAATTCCCAGCTCAGTTGCCCACCATGAAGCAGGGCAGTGAGATGTGTGGCTGCAGCCCTGGGGTGGACCTGGATGAGAGGCATTCGTTATTGTTGTCCCCTCTCTTGCTCTCTGTGCCATGGGGTGGACTGGAACACCTGGTGTATGACTCCTGAGTTGTGTTAAAGCTGCCCCTTTAACTTACAATGAACCTCTTCAGCACATCTTCTTGTGAATATCTACTTTTTTAGTGAACCAAATCAAGCCAACCACAGAGCAGCATCTGGCAGGTGAGCAGCAGACAGCTTGCTATAATGTCAGTAATAAAACCAGTTATTTGCTTCCTACTATCAATGAATAATCTCATTTCTCACCGTATTGAGGAATATTGTGAACTGGCTGAAACTGAAGTGTGGGGACTATGTGGCTGGTCAACAACAGCTGCCCTGAGACTTGAGGCTTGGCAGGTTTGGCAGGAATAACACCTTTTTAAGACCACACAGATTCCTAGATGACAGCAATCAGAAATCAAATAGGCAGTGCTAGTCACTGACAAAGGATGGTGTTACAAAGAAATTGTTTGCTTTGTATTTTGAAACTGGTTATGGTGTAAACTTATTTTCTAAAGCAGGCAAGTGGAGACAGTGTCAATGAGCTTATGTTCTCCTGTGCAGGTAGAGCCTGGGACGTGCATATGTTGTTCTTGTTCTGGAAATGTAATTTATTGCTGAGACTGTTCTCTGATTCATAAAGAGTGTGGAAATCATTCACCTAGGGCCTGATGCTTTGCCATATGATTGCTTTCATGGTTAGAGTAAAGCTTATCTGCCATGTGCTAACCCTTCTTCTCTCCATGCTGCAAATTAAAGTAATTAGCAAACAAAAGCCAGCTTGTAGACTTTCCATTGAAGCTGCAAAAGTACAAACAGACGAAGAAGCATCAAGGCACTTTTTCTTTCTTGTTTAAACATTAAAAATGTCATTGATCATTTTACAGAGTTAATCTTGGAAGGTTTAAAAAAAATGATAGCAGAAAGTGTGAAAGGGTAGGCAGTGAAAAACCATTAGGGTGAATGTTAACGCAAGTGCTCTGGTTGTCACTGGTAGTGATTCAAGCAAGCAAGACACTTTGCTGTAGCTTGGCTGAAGAATATTTCTGTAATACAGAGAAGTGAAGTGTGTAGCATAGTAAATGGTCTCTGAAGAGCCATTTTCTGGAAGCCATTTTGTTTGTATCATACTCCACTGTTAAAACAGCTTGGCTGCATCTTACTATGGTTTTATGCTGGGACTTTCACTTCTTTGCAGTGTGTGGTTCCTGTTGGGAGAAGAAACTTGCTAGGAAGGTGTGGATGCTAAAGAAAGCATCCACAAAGTTGCTTCTTTGCTTATGCAGAGTTTTGCTTGAAATAGCAGCTGAGGAAACAGGTTATGATTGCTCCTCCTTAGGTTCAAATTTGTTTGGGAGAAAAAACGTTTGGTTTTTTATATTTTTTTATTATTTATTTTTTTTATCCCCCCCACCCCCATCCCGTTAGGAGTTGAGAGCTTTGTGGATAGCTTTTTGTGGTAGATCAAAACCAGACAGGGTGTTTAAAGGTACTTCTTTCACAGTGACTTGTTTTACTTTCTCCACTGCATTACGGACATCTGTACCACTGTCTTTCACTTTATATAATTTTTTACTTCCTTTTAGTGCCTCTTGTTCCTTTATTAAAAGGATTTAAAGGCACAGCCGTGCTGAGCTCCTGCATCGTGTAATAAAGAGCAGATCCTGCAAAACTTACCGTCTCCCTTTCTACTGAGAGCTGGCTAGATGTTCAAGTGCCTTAAATGAGTTAGAGCTGCACTATCTATGCTTTGATCACAGCACGTTGTAGCAAACAGTCCAAGTGAACAGGGTGTGCTGACGCCATGTGCTGTTATACCCCTCTCTTGAGTTCTGTGTTGTGCTGTAGAGATGGATCTGTCTGAGAAGGTCCATTTATTTGGCTCATGACAGGCTGACTCACAAGCCCCACAAGACAGGATAAATGGCAAGATTAACAAATGTAAATCAGTCATCAGCGGGACTAAAGATTGTGTTTCTCTCAAGATAGTGCATGTTGCTATTTCCTTCAGAGCACACAGTGCTGATGGAGCTCTGAAAAACTGAGTGTGGAGAGAACACAGTGCTGGTACTTTCTCCATGAATAAAACATATTTTTAGGCAATGACTGTTTTTATGCCTTGGCTGGGGTCAAACTTGTTTTTACAGGTCAGACTCTTACAAATGTCATAAACATGGAAATTTGTGCACAATTTTTGTGTAACTACATAAATAACCTAATTACCAGTCCAGATTTTCCCCACTTTCTTTTGGCATTAAAGGCAGCTATGAAATACAACAACTCTTCAGTGAATAAAATTTCTTATTATATTTGTACTTGATGTTAAATGAGTCATGCAGTCAAGCAGTGGATAAGTTTGCGAGAAGGCAAAACTATTTCTCTATGGTGTCATCCATATCTTCATTGTATGAGTCATGACACAAAAAACCCCCATGAAACTAACTCCAGCTCTGCAGCAGGGATCCTTCATTGGGAATAGAAATGGAGAAAACAATCCTACCCCACCGAGTTACAATCCAAATATTGCTGTGAGTGTAAACATCTTAAAATCATCCTTTCCTGAGCTGCAGCTCAAACAATCTGTGCTCTAGCAGTGATTTTTTCCAAGCTCATCTCTGCTGACGAAATTTGCAGGATTTTGGACCTACCCAACCTCTTTTGTTTGTTGAGGGTTTGTTTCGGGTTTTTTTCGAGTTATTACTATTTGATGGGAGATACTGAGAATAAAGCATTGAGATTAAAAACATGAGTAAAAGCCAAAATATTCTTCATGTATCTTAAACTGCTTTACCTCCCTGTTTTAAAGGTTGCTTCAGAAATAGTGTACTTCCCTCCCTTCTCTAATCCTTACAGCTGATCAGCGAAGGCTGCAGTGGTTTACAGGTCCGGATGCATCAGAACAGCAAGAATTTGTGGCAGTTAAGAAGAGTTAGAGTGATAACCTTAGGAGTGAGGAAAAGGGAGACAAGTAACTGTTACAGGCAAAATGGGAATAAAACTGCAATAAGTTTACAGTTTGGGGAGGGCAATGGAAACAGTAACAAAAGTCTGGTTTGAAATGCTCAAGGTAGTTTGGCAGGGAAGCTCCCTTTAGAATAGTACCTGAGGTGTCTCAGCGGTAGCTGGTCTGATCTGCAGGGAGACTTAAGATTAGCCTCTGGCCCTACAGTCCGTTCTCCCATCATTTTTCCTGGGGCTGTTTGCAGGGAGATGGTGTTTTCTGTACATCTTCCCCTCTTCCTCTTCCCTAAATACATTCTGAATACCCTTGCCTAGTGTATAGGAGAGTGTGGCAGGAATGGCTCTGCTTTTGGGGTGTTGCTGCAGCCCTGGAAGTGGAATGCCATTCCTGCCACCTGGTCCCAACTCACCCTTGGTCCTAAAAAGAAATGCAAGGGGAGGTCTGTTTTTCTGTGTTTCTGTTTTTAAGCCTGATAAATGTGATCCCCATGCTTGGATTTCATAAAGGAATACTGCACTGCCAGCTCTGAGTTACTGGTTTCTCTTTCTCTCTGTATCACACACCTATTAAGGAGGTGTGAGGACATCCTCAAACAAAAAAAATTCACACTAGGTGAAGCGTTAACAGAAGGGTGGCCCTGTTCTGGGATGTGCATTTCCTGACATACTCAGATGTTCTCTGAGATTCAGATCTCTTTCTTGCTGGCTTTTTTGTGACCCCAAGTTTAATTAGGATGTTTGTTTTAGCATCTAAATTTTTAGAAATGTTAATTTCCCTCAGGCATGGTTTGTTGAAGCCATCTCCTGTCTAGCTGGTAAACAGAAGCGTTAATGAAGTGTTAATGATTGCTGTAGTATTTAACTTGGCAATAAACAAATAGCTCATTTTGAAATAAATGCTGCCTTTCCCTGGAGCAGTGTGTGTAAGGGTTGGGGGGCTCGGGAAGGGGCTAAAAGGATGATATACAGCCCTTGCTCTATATGTGATTTTCATTTTACAGGACAGCTTTTTAGGTACTTACCATGCTTGATGCTACATGTTGCAGACTGCATATGCATGTGAGTAGTGTTAGTAACTCATGACTAGGAAATGCTGTCACAACGAGAGCCAAGTTGGTGGTGGGTTTGTGCTGCTGAGGTAGAATTTGGGGGATATTATGATAGCAGGTTGACACACAAATGGGAAATGGGGGTAAAAACCAGTCTGAATTACCAAAATGAGGTAGTTCCAGAAAACATTGCCACTTCTATGTTTGAATTAAATTCACATTTGTCTGGATGTCACTTAGATTTGTACACTGCCACAAGAGAATGAAGAGAAACTACAGGGAGTTATTACAAGAAGTCTTGGGGCAGGAGGGAGGCTGAACCAGGAAAAAAAACATTCATAACTTTTTATTATTGATTGTAAGTTTTGAGGACTGCATTTCTGTAGGAGAAATATTACAAGCAGATGGACTGTACAGGTTAAATGTGTTGGTGACAAAGTTAAACAAAAACCAGTGGCATTGCAGAGAAGTACAGAGAAGTCACACAAGGGGTCTCGGCTCTGAAGCCTTGAAAACAAACCTTCACCTAATCCAGGGCCATGAACTTTGCAATGGATAATAGGACCTCCTGCTTGGGGCAAATACTGTCCTTTTTCAGAACTGGACATGGTTAAAGAAAAGTGAAAGCATCTTTAATGCCTTTGTAAACAGTGATTAAAGTTGGTCCTCAATACAAACATCAATCATTTCAGAGGAGACTCATAGAGATGGAGGAGATTATCTAATTTGGGCTCTGAATTACAGGGAAGTGAGGTGACTTGTCTTCAGCTGCTTCTTTCAGGGGAAGGATAACTTCTTCTGTAAACATAATAGCAGGTGTTGGGGCTCAGGGACCCTGCAGGACCTTTTCAATGGCATGGGTTTATTCTATGGGGTTTTGTGACATGGTGCCCTCTTGGGAACAAAATCTGTGCATGAGCTGGTTATTGCACCTGGTGGACTTGAATATAAATCTCAACATTGGCAAAAGCGCCTCTGAATCAGAGACTGTGAGTGAATCCCGTATGGACTGCGAGTGGCTCACCTTGAAAAAGCTCTGAGCTGACGTACAGCCAAATTACTGAAATACTATGGTAGTAAATGCATAAACATTTTACAGGTTGGGGAGGAAAAAAAGTGGCAAATGCATATTGGCACAAACCTTTGAAGGGGTGATGGATGGTGTGTTTCAAACGAGGTGTGGTAACAGAATGGTGGATGGGATGATTTAAACTCTTGTTGCTTTTCTCCTTCAAGCATTTCTGCCAAAATGCATTGCTCTGAGTACCTGGATGTGTTGGGTGATCTGCAGGTGTGGTGGCCTGTGTCTGAGGTCTAAAATGGGAGTCTTTTGAAAGGGTCATCTTGCCTTTCTTTTCAGTATGGCCAAAGTGTAATGATGTGAATGGTTTTTCTGCATTATTTCTTAAAGTCTGCTTTACCAAAAGTAATTTTAGTAACACAAGATGTCTTTTGGTTTAGTATCATAGAATCTTAGAATGGTTTGGGATGGAAAGGACCTCAAAGCTCATCTAGTTCCAACCTCCCAGCCATGGGCAGGGACACCTTCCACTAGATCCAGTTGCTCAAAGCCTCATTCAGCCTGGCCTTCAAAATATGCAGCACTTCAATAGCTGCTAATTTCTAAAGATAATATGTCTAAAACTCCAGTAGAATTTCTTCATTGGCACATATGGAGATTATGAAACATCATAAGTAAAACAAGTTGAAGATTTCCATGTATATACTTGCAAGCTGGTGAGCAACAATTTGCTTAGAGGTGCTGGTTTTCCATCAGAGAGCAATAGAGCAGAAATACAGAATGGGTAAATGTTTGCAGGAGGAAGGTAAACTTGTTTGTGACGAGTGCTTATGAGTTGGGTGGTGAAAACAGCTAGCATACGTCACGAAATCATAGAATCCACTAGATTGGAAAAGACCTTTAAGATCATCAGGTCCAACCATTACGGAAAATATTATTTCTGTTCTCTCTGCAGTTTACGTAATGTCTTAGCTAAGTGCCTCAGAGCCTTAATTCAGATACAGTAACTCTGCCTTGCATTGCTTCATGCTGGAAAAATAGGCCTTTACCAGTGAACTAGAATGAACAGATGCAGTTGCAAATAGCTAGCAGATGTTAGAAGCAAGTGAGCAGGAATCAGCTTGAGGAGCCTGTCTGGGGGGAGACAGCTCTCCCTGGAGTCAGGAGATGGGGAGGAAGCTGAGGAGCTTTTCCCTGAAGAGATGGCAAACAATGCTGGAATGGCATTTTTAGCTTAGCTGAATGAGGTCCCATTAAATTCCAGAAATATCTTCTATTACCTGCACACCCCACTTTTTAACAAAAAAAGGAGAATCCAAGTCTCCTGTACTTGTTGTTTGGCAGTCCTGGCAAGGCTGCTAGCTCGGGTATACATTTAGGGCATAAGAATGGCCAATAATTATTATTCTTAGTTTCTAGGAGCAGTCTAATATCTAAAAAGTAGTGACTTTTCTGTTATATCTTTGCAGAGCTGGAGTGAATGGGAGAAGGTGATAAATAGGAAGACGGTAGCAAGAAAAACATAATTAGTCCCAACTTCTTTCTCTGGAGCTCTGAGCGAGCTGATTTTTCCCACCCATCAGTTCTGCAGAAGTTTAAGCAATCTCTACAAGGGGGTGGGCTACTGAATTAAAAGCTGAGAATTACTGTTGTGGGCAAGGTGCTCTCTGTGATACAGGTTACCTGCTTTGTTATTTTATATAAGGTTTTACACATGAAGAACCTTGGTAATTTACAGAAGTCTTTGAATCTGCTTATGAGACCATGCTGTGCTGCTGCGCTGCTCTGTCTCTTGGAAACAAGGTGTTACAAAGAATCAGTTATTCTTTTTTAAAAAATAAAACACAGACCCCCAACATTTAATTAGGAAAACCTGACTCTGTGAAGGAGAAGTGCAGAATGGACTTTAAAGCAGGTAGTTTGCCTCTGTGCTATTAAATAGAGATGAACTGGGGAGTGGGTGGAAAAGGCATTGTCATTCAGCCAGGGAGCCGAGGCTCACGATGTTGTTACAGAGGAAGGTGCCTTAAAGCAAGGGAGTTGTAACTCCCTGCAGGTGACAACAGAAACATAGAATAGCTGAGGTTGGAAGGCACCTCTGGAGATCATATAATCCAAGCCTCACCCTCCAATCAAGGTCAATTAGAGGTTTTCCAGGGCTGTGTCCACTTGGGTATTGTCCCCCTCTAAGGATGGAGATTCCACAGCCTCACTGGGCAGCCTCTTTCAGTGTTCTGTCACCCTTAGATTTTTTTTTCTGTTCCTTGTTTAGTACAGAATTTCATGTATTTCAGTTTGTGACCATCTTGTCTTCTCATGGGACACCACTGAGAAGAGTCTGGCTCCCTCTTTACTAACAATGTTGTTGGCCCTTCCACCCTGTGTATACACACTGATTCCCCATGAGCTGCCTTTTCTCTGGGTTGAACAAGTCCAGCTTTCTCAGGCTTTCCTCATGTGTCTGAGGCTCCAAGACCCTCATATTTGTAGCCATATGCAGGCCTCACTCCAGTATGTCCACGTCTCAGAATTAGATCTGGCACTGAAGATGTTTCACCAGCGCTGAACAGAGGGGAAGGATCACCTCCTTTGACCTCCTGGTAAGTCTAAAGAGAAATACATGCAGTGACACAGTGTAGGCAAAGTCTTTTCATGCCACCAGATTCCTGCCCTAACTTGGAGGAATGTGGTGCCTGAATTCTTCTTGGACCTGTCTGCAAATATGAATGCCAGGTGAAGTGGATCTGCCTTTGCAGCTCCCCAAAAGGTGCATTGTCTCCAGAAAGAGGTATTGTTTAGTTTTATTAGAGCCTGTGCTGACCTCCTGAGTGTGCTGATTCTTGTGGAGCACCTTGCCTTCCATGCACCTTGTATAGGAAGGGATCCTAACAGGGGGTGGTGAGTGCCCCTATTCTGGGGCCTCGCCATACCCTGGAGGGCAGGTTTTCCCACGCTTAAGGAAGTGCCAAAGCCCTTCTATATGTCACAATGTTATTTTGAAGGTATGCTCATTAAATGAGCTCCGAGGAGAGAATAATGGCCACCATGTAAGTATATGTTGGAGAGGATAAAGGTTCAGAGAATATCAAACAAGATCTACCAGACATCCACCGCAGCCCTCGCTGGGGCTGAGAATCTTCTACTGAGTGAGCACTCTTATAAATGGTAGCGTGGTATTTGACTGGAGGTTAGCTATTGTAAATAGAGAGGGAAACAGAGGCTGATGATCAATACTATGCTTGCCATCAATTAAAACCAGTCAGTAGAAATAGAGAAGAGCACTATCTAATTGCAGCCTTACTTTATTGTTAAAATGAGAGAAGTGTTAAGTCTAGAGAATATGCTGATGGTGTTACATTTTTATTAGTGAGAAGGCAGGGAAATTATTCTTGCAGCAGCATCTAACATGAGCCTAGCTTAAGCAGTGGTATTTCATTTACAACCAAAACCCCACTGTATCTCCTGAGTAATTGAAGTGACACTGCTGGTCCATACTTCATGGGAAAAAAATCCTGTGCAAATCTCTGGGGGAGAACATATTAATAGTTTGGCATTAAATCTATATTGAGTCTAGCTCAGCTGCCCTGCTTTGACTTGTAGTTGTGGCTGGTGTTAAGCTATTTAGCAGGGTTTTACTGTCACTTTATTGTAGTTGATGTTACAGATTCCTGATCCCCTGCTATTTAGTGCTGTTTGTAACAGCAGCTTGATCCAGTATGATCTGTGAAGTCCAGGTGATTTTCATGAGATTGCCAGTACTCTCTTAAAAGCAGAGAGTAGTTTCCAGAGCACCATTAAATACAGGCGCATCTATTCTAGGAGCTGTGCCTCTCAGCATGACCACTTACTGTTAGGTCAGGACTCAACAAGCTCTCAAGAATGTAGGGGATGGGTGTGCTGTACTGTCTGAACCCCACTGTCCCTTGTGGGGTTGCAAGAGGGGCATGGGGGTGTGAGATGCTACCGCTTCCTTGAAGTCACTGTTGAGAGGCCTTTGCAGCCTTTCTCACAGAGCAATTTCCTTAATTTAGGAGCAGATCTCCATTTCCCAGCACCAGTCTAGCACAAAACATCCTTGCTGTAACTTGTAATACAGCATTTTATTTTTTGGGTGGAGCTTTCCTATGGCATTTACAGTTCAAGCACAAAATAGTTCTCTTCCAGAGCTCTTACTTTCTGTAACTAGTTTTGCAGGCTGTGATGAAGTGGTGTTCTGTAAAAGGGTAACATCTGTCTGTTTGGGGGATGATAGCAGTTTTGTGCGCTTAGCTTTGCAACAACAGAGAGAACTTTTCTCTAGAATGTGAGTGGTGGCAAAGCAAATGGTACGCAAAAATAGCTAATCCTGTTCACACTGTCCTGCACCACCTTTTCCCTTTCAATAAAGTTCAGTTGAAATATCTAACTCCTAAATGTAGAAATTATTGAATACATTGTCTTTGTCTGTGATGGAATAAAAACTCATTTGTTAATCCAAGTGGAAGACTGTAGGCTGGCATATTGATAATTTCAGTGTGTAACTTGATTTCCAAGTGTATGAGCAGAAACTTTTAACTAAATATTTTCCAGAGTCCTGCACTGTGTGTTCAGCTACAACTTGCATCTGGGCTCTGTGCTATGTTGGTTAGCACAAGCTGTGGAAAGAGAATGATTTGATCAGTGATTGCATATAGTAATATTCCAGGTAATCCTGATAGCTAGGTTTGTCTTGTGTAAAACTGGCAACTCTTTTTACTGACAGCTTCTGGACTTGGACAGAACACGTTAATGGGTCACAAACGTTGAAATTAAAATCCATAGAAAATCCAGGTTTTATGTTTCTGTGACCTTTACCCATGTTATTGCAAAGGTTGGACCAGATGATCCCTGAGATACCTTCCAGCCTGGTATTCTGTCATTCTATGAAGGTTGAACACGTGTGTAATGTGTATGTGTAATTCTTGTCTCCAGCTGTTAAGATATACCTCTGGGGAAAACCGGATATCCAAAATGCTTTTGTCACATTTTCATTTTATCTGCTATCTATTGGTGACTCTTATTAGCATGTAAAATGTGTGACAGTGCTGTCATCAGTGCCTTAAGCAAAGACAAGCTATTACTACAGCAACAACACGTGTGAGTGTGTGATAAAGTTTATGCTTATTAATTGAGCAGACTCTGGAACTGGGGATAAAGCCCACTGTGTTTATATAGAATTGCTTTGTCTGTAACAGATCTGAGTAATGCAAGTCACTCATTCTGTCCTCACAAAGGTTACCATTTCCTTGGTTACACTGATTCACAAGTGAACCCTTCCTGAAACATCATCAGTGAAATGAAATCGGGCTTAAAAAAAACCAAAATCAAACCAAGCAGACGTTCCTCCTCCTATTCCAAAGGAAATCTATTTGAAGACAATATTGTTTAGTTATTTATCCACATATAAACAAGAAGAGGTAGATACAGCTTTAAAATTAGCTAGATAGTTCTGATGATAGATCTGCCAATATGGTAACTCCTGGTAAGGCACAAGGATGGTGTTGGGGAAAGCACTGTCAGCTGATGTTAATGACAATTTACAGCAGTCCCACTGTTTGTGTAACCTATGCCTTTGGTATCAGTAAAGCTTCATTAAAAAACCAAAACAAAAAAAAACCCCTCCAAACAAACAGATCCCCCAAACACCCACTGTAGGCCAGCTGAAAATTTCATTTCCTTCCAGATAGGGAGATATTTTGGATGTTTGGTATCCCCAGGATCCTTGAGGTGAGTGAAGTCTTCCTATGTAGCAAAGAAAGGATTAAGGGTCATTGTGGTTGGTTAAATGTAGAACAGGAGATGGGGTTCTCTAACCCTGAGCTGGGATTGAAGTAGCTCTTAACAGTTTTTGGTGTCAGGAAACTATAGAAGCTTTTGCCTTTCCTGACTCTTCTTTTGGTCTCACCCAGAGGAGTTTAGGTCAAAAGATTGAGTACCGGGGACAAAACTTTCTGGTACACGAAGTGCTGTTAGTATTGGATTTTGTTTCATGCAGATGTAGTAGCTTTGATTCTGGAGAGCACAGGCTAATGTAGAAATATAGGAAGAAACAGTGAAGATGTCTTGCATAGCTAATCAGACTTCAAGTTCATCCCTTAGGAAATGATAGTGCAAATCTGAAGCTCTCCTCCTTTTGCAGGAGAGAGAATAAAAAAACATCAGAGGTAGCCATAGCTCTTCCTTCTGATGTTCTGTTCAGTTTTGTTTCATCTCATGGTATACTAATACTAGGTTGCATGTCATTTCCAGAAAAACTGAAGCTTTTTAGTGTGTCCTTTTTACATCTCTCCCTATTTGCTGTCATTTTGGAAATTGAAGAAGAATCAAAGTCCAAAGGAAATGGATTATGTGCCTCTGCCTGGTAATTTTCTGTCCCTTATTTAATTTTAAATTACATACTATAGATAAAATAAATTGTGATTTGTATTTCTCCTTTCCTGTATAAGAACAAAAATTTGGTAGTAGTATTTAAACTGTAGCTGTGTTCTATGATTAAGGATTGCCTGTCATTCTGCAGTTAGGAAAGGTACCAAACAATCTGAATTCAGAGAAATGAAGGAAAATATTGGTGAAAGCTGCAAGTCTTTCACAGTTGAGCGTATTGATGCATTGTGAAACAGAAGCACCTTCTTGAGAACACAAGGGTCAAGAAACTGGAGAGTGAATCAATCTTTTCAGTAGACTTGCAAAGAGTCTTGACAGTTTATCTTATTTTTGCCTTTAAGTCTAACATTTATTGCCAGGAAGAAGCAGGTTAAGAAGATTAAGTCCTGGGCTTAATCTTTCTAGTAGACTTTACCAGTGGCTGCAGTGGAGTCAAGATTGTAACTCTGTTCTTACAGAGCTTTTCCTAAGATGAGTTAAAATATATGGAATATGGATTATCACTACAATAATATACTATCAAGTCATTCTGGGTTGCCTAGTCATTGATAAGCATTTCACTGAAGCACTAGTGACTGCTGTACTGTAGTGCTTTTTGTGGTCTTGTGGAGATTCATGCTGTATTTACCATCAAGTCTAGGTAGGAATCCTAATTTTCCAGAAGGATTTGATCTTGGGTGGTAGCTTGGGAGACCTCAAATTAAACAAAGGTATCAAGACACTTAAGCATAATTACCATGTAGAATAGGTTTTCTCGTTGTCTGTAAACATCAAGTTTTATAATTTGCCTATATGATGCCTTATAAGAATAGATGAATTGGAAAATCTTAATATTTCCATTAATACTTCTTAAATATGAAAATCCTGACTAGGGAAGTGCTGGGACATTGCTGTGCAGACATGATGCTGGTTACAGAAGTATAAAACTTTATCCTCAAAAGCTACACACAAACTTTTTTAGTGGGAGTTGTAGTGTATTTTGAAGAACAGTTTTTCAGCATTCTTAAGATTTGTAAAGCTATTAGAAATAACCCACGTAACATATACCTGTTGGGCTTTTAAAATCAGGGTCTACTGTCCTAAAGCTTCCTGGCTTGGCTGTTCCAGCATGCTCTACATGCAGTTGAGAAAATGTAGTAGCAGCAGAGGGTATCTACCTGCCTAAGTCTGGAACTCCACAAGAAACCCATCCATTTATTTTGGCCAAAATGCCACCTGATATGTTCAGAGTGCTAAATGAGGGCAATCTGGCCAGATAAAGGATTGGATTGATGCTCCTGAGGAGTTTGAGTGACGAAGTAAACTGCCAGTGTTTCTCAAGACCAGGAAGCTAATGTACCATAATTACAGATTTAGTCTTATTTTGGATTCTTGATGCTGTTAATACTGTGTAGCTGTGGCCAAGGGAAAAACCAATTTGGTGTGCTGCTGTAGGGCTTCTTTTACTGATTATATTCTCACTTCCACAAAAGCTGCCCTCTCCTTGATGGTTTTTTCCTGTGCTTTCTGTATATCTTGAGGCTTCATTGAGACAAATGGGCACAATACAAAAATACCCTTTGGATGTGTTCGAATTATTGTCTGGTGGAGATGAGTCTAAATCAGTAATGCTGCAATTGTGTAGATGTAGCCTTGCCCTCCTGAGCTTCAAGGAGTGCTGAAATTCATTGGCTTATTAAGAGTGCTTTGATCTTGTCTTACTAAATCTGTGGCAATGTGTGAGCCTTTAAAAAGAGCTAAAAGGGCTTGTCTTTGCTACTTTGAGGGAGGTGTCATCATTAGTCAAAGCGAAGAGTCTGCTTTTGGGTTGAACTTTCAGTATTCATCCCATAAAAGAATTCCCCCAACACAGTAACTTCTGTAAAAGTGGCTATTCAGAAGGGTGGATTTTTTCCAGATGCAGCGTATTTTGTGCACAGTAGTAAACTATAGAAAGAGTAATATAATTTGTTCATCGTTACAGGGACACTTACAGAAAGTTATGATGACATCCAGCCTGGAAAGTCCGATCTTAAGTTTTAGGACCAGCAATTTCTGGCCCAGTGTCATGAGCAGCAGGTTCTGATGAGGGTACAAACAACCTGTAAGGAGCATATTTTCGTTTTCTTGGGAACCAGTTTAAGACTCCTATGGGTTTTTAAAGAGATTTGTTGGATACAGCTTTTAGACAAAACTGGAAATGGACACTATCCAAGTTGTGATCTTAGCTGGGGACTGCATAATTTATATCACATGCTGGGTCAAAATCTGGTTATGGTCATACAAAAGATAGCTGAAAATAAAACCAATGAATTAACTCTGTGTTTCTACAAATGGTCACCTGTAAAAGGGCCCTGAGGCAAAAAATATGGGTCTAACTGTGTTAGATGTAGTTTCCTGGAGGATTACAGAGGCATGTGGGTCCATGCAGTGATGAAGAAGCAGCAGGCCATTTCCTGGGAGCTCTTCTTCGTGTAGGTGCATTTTCAGTAGATTAAAGTGTTTTGAACTTTGCTCCCATACACTGTGTAACTCAGTGTTGTATTTAGATCTTATACTTGTAAAAGCAAAGATACATGATAGATTTTATATCTTTTTACCCAGTGTGTATGATCTGAGCTGGATATTACTGGTTTGGCCATCCCTGGTGTACCTGGAGTTCAGCTAATGCTCAGTTGACACCCTGAGTGCCCTGAGTAGGGAGGCACTTTTACAGGGCATTGGAAATCTGTGCTTAGAGTTAGGGGGGGTTCTGTAAATGGAGAGCACTCATCTGCAGCACTTTGCTAATTGTAGACTGTGCTGTGATTAAAAGGATCGAGAAGGAGAAATTGGAAAGGAAATGAGGCTTAAAACAAAACAACAACAAAAAGCCTGGAGGGTTCCCTAGCAACAGGGATTTATAGAGGTTTTTTCCTAGTGTGAAGACTGCTTTTTGAGAATTTGCCCAAAAACCAAAAATCAATTCTCTGCTTTCCACTTGGGGGCATAGGAAAGATAAGTAAATGATTTCGTTAGTCCTGGGTGTGATGAGGAATGGAAGGCTGAGAGAGATTCTCTCTAAGGATCGTATACTTCAGACTTCTGATTTTGGTTCTTCAAATGACCCTCTGGAATTGTGTTCACCTCTTAATTATATTCTATTATATATTGTTTCATTTATTTTCTGTCTTATTTCCCTTCTCAGTTTTGTTTTGAAACCTTACACTGAGGTCAGGATAACCAACTTGTGCTGGGATCATCTTCTCCTTCTGCCAACTCCTCAGAAATAGGTCCAAATGTGATGTTTTTCACCCAGTAGCACAACTCTTTGCATTGTGGGCGTAATGTGAAATCCTTCCTACACTTTCTGGAAATTCATTTTGTTTTCCATGCTGAAAACCAGAAGAAAATATTTAAGTTGTGTAATTTTGTTTCTGTGTAATAATTTCAATTCCCAAACCTTACTAGCTACTCTGTCCTTGTTAATGTGTTTCACTTCATCTTCTTTCATGTCTAAGAGTTCATGTTGTTTTGTGGCAGTCCTTTGAGTAACTCTTTTCCCCAATCGTCCTTCAATGGTGCAATGAAACAACTAGAAACAAGTAGTGAGCAACTGGAAATGCAGTACTGAGCTCAAGGAAATGCCTTCTCACTTACTATGGTTAATTGCTGGTGCTGACAGCTCCTGTCATGTCAGTCTTAAAAAGATCTTAGAATCATAGAATCAACCAGGTTGGAAAAGACCTTTAAGATTATCAAGTCCAACTGTTATCCCAGCACTGCCAAGTCCACCACTAAACCATGTCACTGAGGGCCTTTATTTTATCACTTCCAGGAACGATGATTCCACCAGTTCCTTGGGAATCCTGTTCCAATGCCTGACCACCCTTTCAGTGAAGAAGCTTCCTAATATCCAGTATAAACCTTCCCAGGTGCAGCTTGAGGCCATTGCCTCTTGTCCTATCACTTGTTACCTGGGAGAAGAGACCAACTGCCTCCTGGCCACATCCTTCTCTCAAGTAGTTGTAGAGAGCAATAACGTCCTTCTGGAGCATTCTTTTCTTCAGACTAAACCCCCCCACCCCGGTTCTGTGAGCTGTTCCTCATCAGACTTGTGCTCCAGGCCTTTCACCAGCTTCATTGCCCTGCGCTGGACCCACTTCAGCAACTCATTGTATCTCTTGTGTTCAGTTCTGGGCCTGTCATTACAGGTATGACAGCTTATATCATCTCATGTAAGTGCCAGCGAAGAAAAAGTTCCCTAATATCTGCAGGATTTGGATTTCCAGTTCCAGTGTTTGTTTAATACTAAGATTAATTTTTACAGTGCAAGATATGAGGTTGGTTGGATCTCTAGGATAAAACTTAATCTGCTTCCCTTGAGCAGTGGAATAAGGCAGCTGGGATTTCAGGAGTATATTTTAAGGCTTTGCTCATGGCCTTTTGTTTAGGTGCCCAGAGAGGATGTGTATTCTTCCAGTTGTACCTACATAGAAGTCCTTGGCATCCCTATAAGGCTTGTACACAAATCCTTCTAGAGGTGTAACTAATGTGTTTTCCAACCCTTTGGCATTGCAAAAACACATCCTTATATAAATTGCCTTGGTACACACTGTGCACATCTCCTTGTGCTCTAGGTACAAGAGGCAGCCTGTGACTGCACTTTGTTAGCCGCTAGCACTGAATACTGACCTAAATTAAAACTTCATATGCATAGGGATGGTGCCACATTCAGCTTTTTTTTTCATGTGACTATGTAGGATAATGGGTTGCTATGGTAAAAATTGTGGTGATGACAAGCCATGTGATGTCAAGCTAATATAAGATGGTTTTAGCAAAATGAAGAAAATACATTGAGAGAAATATTAGACAGATATTTTGGATGAATAATGCTCTTTATACTTAATGAAAGGAAATACTGTTCTACCTGCATTACTTCTCTTTGGCCAGTGAATCTAAACCAGATGGGGCTCATGTAAACATCTGGTCATTTGTTCAGATCAGTGTGCTCAGAAAAATGGGATCTAATTGATAGAGAAGCACTGTCATTTCACTTCATGCAGGCAATTTATGAATTTCCTAAGATGAAGCTGAATCACAGATGCCTCTGTGAGGAGAAGAATAGTATGTTTATAGGAAAAACAAGTATGACCAGAGAGATGTGCTGGTCCTCAGTTTTTGTTATGCAACTTCCCTCAATCTCATATTGCTACTCTTTTGAGAAGTATGAGGTAGAATATCTGTAAGTTTTCAGGATTTGTGGAAGTTCAGTGAAGTCTAGTGAATTCACACTAGGGTTTATTAGGCATTACGCTGTAAAGAAGGGGTGTACAGGTCCTATATCTGATTTGCAAGTGGGATCTTTCAGTGCCTGATTGTTCATATAGTAGCAATTTTAAAGAAGTCAAACTACTCTAGATAAGTACACTTCTCACTGCTCATTTCATGCTGTTTACAAGCTAAAGTTCTATGAATATTTTTTGGCTAACTTGTCTCTTTCAATACAGTGCAAGTAAACATGAGAGACGCAGTAAATGGAAAAAAAAGACTATTTTTAGTTCTGATGAATGAAGGTATTGGGGGGTGTTGCCAAATAATCAAGTCACAACATAAAACTGCTTAGTTATACACTAAAGAATTGGTAAAGTACCTGCTGTTGAGAAGACACCATGACACTTATATATATGAGTTCTTTATATTTGAGTTTGACTTGAAGTTTTCCCTTGCAGTTTTCCATAAAAAGGATGCTAAAATGTTCTTCATGCCCTGGCAATGGTAACTTTTATGAAGTAATAAATTAACAGCCATAAAGTGTGTAGGCTGCAAAGTGGTAAATCTACTAGTTGTTTAGTGCTCAGCAGAAAATGGGTATGAAACTTGCTTGAGTCTGTAAGAACAGAGAAGCTTATTGGTAGGGATAAAGTGGAGAAAGCAGTATAGCATTTAAAGAATATTTATTATGACTGTCATTCAGGTGTTAATCCTTTCTTCTGAAGAGAGCCACCTATAATATCAAAGTATGATTTCCCTTTTTTAAGTTTTCTTTATAAAAGGATGAAAAGCCCTCACACTTGACTGTTTACAGTCTGAGCTGATTTCCTGTCTTATGAACTCTTAGACTCCTGGGCTGAGAGAAATGGTTGCAGATTTCATTTAATGCTTAACCTTATGACCTTCCATTCATCACATCTTATTGTTGATGTCATTATCATCCAGAAGGTTATTTTCAAAGCTTCCTTTCAGCTTTTCTTCCTCCAGTTTCTAAAGTCTTTTTTTATTTCTCAAATGGATTTTTCTCAAGTCTGCTGCACGCTGGTTGAGGGAATGAATCTTTTAAAGCCATTACATATGGATGGCTGCTCTGTTGCCTCTTAAAGCAATATGGAAGCACAAGACCACCCGTGGTGGTGTGACGTAACAACTGCTAGGAACGTCTCACTGATGCTTTCTAATGTCTGCTCCCTTCTCTGATGTTATGCTTGCCCTTCTATAGTCTCTCTGGGTCCTAAGGTAGGCTCAGGCTAGGGTGAAGAGCTTTCAGTGAGTTAGAACTACCCCAAATCATCGCTACTAGAAGGAACGTGATGTCTTTTTAAAAGGCTTTCTAACAAGCTTTTATACTTTTTTTCTTGACCGTCTTGCATTCCACATTTCATTGGTTGGATAACTGTTTTCTATTACCCCTAAAATGATGTTTACACAGCTCCTGGCTCTGTGTTTATTTATCTGCCCATTGGAGAAACCCGTGTAGCCTCGGGATGTCCACTGTCAGCTGCATTACCCCATGCCTGTATGCCTCCTAGTGCTTGGCCTTCCCAACACTGACCGTAGATGTTCCAAGTGGTCTGGAAGCCTTTCTGAGTCACCCCATATGGAAGAGACTCTGTACCCATTGGGGAAATCCTGTGGCAGTTATTACCCCAATGGGGATAGCCAAGATCAGCTAGTACCATTGAGAGGGATCATCATTTAAATGTCTCTTCGATTATGTAAAAAACCTTTATGGGCTATAATGAGCAAGAAAGAGGGCTGCAGTTTTAGCTCCTCTCTTCTAAGACAGTAAGAAATCTGAGCAGCTTACAAAAAACCTGTAGACTAATACAGGGTAAGGCACAAAATCTACTTCTCTACTCATGTTGCTATGATGGCAGCTTCTTTTTTTCTTATTTTTTTTTTTTTTTAAGAGATTAAAAAAAAGCTGTATCTACATTCTTCCCACGTCAAAACAAAACCATCCTTTCTCCCCCCGTCTGCAACACCAAAAATACCTTCAGTAGAATTTTAACACAGAATTTAACAGGATTGAATTAGGGGAGAATTAGGCTATCAAGCAAACTGACAGATGGCTTTTCTTCTACAAAGCAAGTAGTTAAGTACAGAATTTCTGCCAGCCTCTAGCTATTGAAATATCATTGATTGGATTTCCCTCCCTTTCCTTCTTTACCTCCTGTCTTCCCACCCATGCTGCCAGGTTCATTCCCTGGATTCACACATCCTGGGCGGCTGTCTTCAGAGTCTGAGAAGCTGGTTGGTGCCAGCTGGGGTTCAGTGCCCAGATATGCAGGGACAAGTATGGCTTTTTGATTCATGACGTGGTAGAGACTTCTGAAGTGCTGCAGTGGTCTATGGGAGGGTGTCTCTTTGCCAGCTTGCCCTGACACAGCCAGGCAGTGTCTGAAGCCAGTCCAGCACCCAGAGTACCTTGCCCTGTGCTTCTCTCATGGGTTTACAACTGTCAGTCCCCTCCTGCTCCATCTTCCATTGTCTCCACTTTCTGCCATCAGCTACTCTCTTCCTATTGCTCATAACCACTTTCTATTTTCAGCCTATTCTGATGAAGTCCATAACAAGAACAAATTGAGAAGAGATGAGTACGAAGACTCAACAGTGTTTTCTTGATCAGGATTTAGATGCACCACCAGAAATACAAGAACAACAGTTGGACTATGTATTCTCTCCATACAACCTTGTCTCTATTGTGTTGAGATGAGTCAGTGGACTCATCAGGCTTTCTGCCCTCTAAAAACACTCAATGAAGGAAAGTTTCTTCAGGAAGCTTGGAAGTAAAAATGCTTTTTTGGTTTATTTATTTCTCACCTTCCACAAGCTTGTGTGGAAGCAGAGGTGCAGACTTCTGCAGGGGTGGGTGCTTTGTCAAATAAGAACACTACAATCTAGTCTGTTGATGAGCAAAATAAATGGATTTCTCTGTTCAGCTAACATCATGTTGCATTTTGAAGACTTGGTAAACAGCATTGTCTGCCAAGACGCATGTTTTAAAATTGTTAGAAACTAGAATATTGCTCTTAGAAATCAGAGTGAAATATGTGGTTTAGATTTGTGCGTCAGCCAAGTGTTTCATGGGCAGCTGAAGTCATTCTTGTTTGTAGACTGCAGTGTTTAAAATTTGTTTTTAAATTTTGTTTGAAAGTTATTTCAGGTCAAGTACAAAAGTGTCTTCTATCACTTCTGCATGTCATGTAAGCTTCCAAGAGAGAACACCTCCTCAGCTTTTAGCTCTTCTTATAAGAAATGTGACCTGCTGTTCATGTTCTCCAAGATGTAACCCCCTAGTTTTTAGCACCTTTTCTAGGAACCTATTCAAATGGGCTCCCTTGGCAGTGGTTTGAGGAAATGGACAGTTCCAGGTAAGTTGGCGTCATGGCAAGTACTAGCTCGTATCTATCTTTGCTATGGAAAGAAAACAAAGGACAAAAAGTAAGAACTGCTAAGGCCTGACCTTGTGTTGATGGACCCCGAGCGAGTGACAGTATTTGAGCTGAATGTTGCAGCCAATCCATTCTGGTTGCTTTAGAGGAAAAGACGTGAGGAAGTGGCCTCACAAAGGACACAATCTTATTTGCAGGATTGGGGAAGGTGTAAATGGCCCAGAGAATTTATGAGTCAGTCCCTTAGGTGCTGTTTTGAAGGCTGCAAATAAGGATAGTTTCTGAGAAGTCACTGTTTGCCAGTAAGGCAGTAGGAAAGCTCAGGTACATATAGAGAAGCCAACACTTTCAAGCGGAGGTCAAAACTTGAGCCTGGCTTTCAATTTAGTTCATTTTCTTTTTCATGCTTGCTTCAGCAGCCCACAGCCATCATTTCCCACACTGAACATGCTTTTGAAGCCTGGAAGTGTATGATGCATGTCAGTGATGGCAGATACTGATTTGCAGTGGTAATACAGGTCCAGCCTCATGCCCAGTGAAATCAGTGGCCTCCCTTGGATTCAAGTTAGCTCTGCGTCATTGAAGCAGAAGGGAATGCATCTTCCTGCCTCTGATTTGACTCAGGAAGTCTTATACTTCAAATAAGTAGCTATACTTCTGAGCAAAGGCCTACACAGGCCTGTATTTTTAAGTGCCCTTTCTAACGATAGCTTGTATTTTTATATCCTTCTGTGCACGTCCAAAATTGGAGTGAAAGGTTTATGTACTGCACGCTAGATGTTGGGGTTTTTTCAGCCCACACTGGAGCTTTCTGATTCTCCCCCAGCATTTGTCCTCTGGGTGTTTTGCCCCTCACTGAGTGTTTTTGTGGTGATTTGCTGTGTACCATCCATTTCCCACCCCCTCCCCCCCCTTTTAATCCATGTTTTAATTGTATTTTTTTAGCATTACATTGAGTAATGCTTAATCTGGAAGACATTACCATAATCTGAATTTGCACTTGGAATAAATGCAGATAATAGCTGTCCTAAGTGGGTATTTTTGTTTTCTGTACCGAAGTCCCTTTTCCCCATATGATCTGAGATGAGATTGATTGTTAGGAATCAAAATTATATGAACCAATGTGTATGTAATATGAAATAAAGAAATATCATACTTTTTTCTGTCCAGGGCCAATAATCTAGTTCTAGATTGTGTTTACTTAATAAGACTTTTTTAATTTTATTTTTCCCCTTCTCTAATATTAAAAATAAACTACTTTCAGTAAAGCAAAGAGACCAGGCAAAGCTGGTATGATTTGGTAATTTATCAAGTGTGGCTGCCAGGGAACGGGCCCCAAGACTTTCATCAGCTGCTTTGAAAAATATATGTTTGCTTTCATAATGGAGCTGGAGTGTAGGCGAGTGCATGAGGTAGGGAGCTGGCTTATCTCTTACACAGAAAATGTTCTTAAGAAAACATGCTGATATGTGCACAGTCATAATTAGTAATTATGGCAATTTCTCAAAGAGGGGGAAGGCTGAGAAAGTTGGGGCTGTTCAGCCTGGAGAAGAGAAGCTGCGTGGAGACCTCAGAGCAGCTTCCAGTATCTGAAGGGGGCCTATAAGGATGTTGGGGAGGGACTCTTCATTAGGGACTGTAGTGGCAGGGCAAAGGGGAGCGCGTTTAAACTTAAACA
>NW_009939466.1:15684-67707 GCF_000696875.1 Nestor notabilis | reverse complement strand
CAAGGGAACTTTAGGTTAGATATAAGGAAGAAGTTCTTCACAGTGAGGGTGGCGAGGCACTGGAATGAGTTGCCCAAGGAAGTTGTGAATGCTTCATCCCTGACAGTGTTCAAGGCCAGGTTGAACAGAGCCTTGGATGACACGGTTTAGTGCGAGGTGTCCCTGCTCATGGCAGGGGGGTTGGAACTAGATGATCTTAAGGTCCTTTCCAACCCAAACCGTTCTATGATTCTATGAAATGTAGCTGAAAGGACTGTGAGTCCCCCTCTGCATAGAAAGCACTCCCCCAGACCTAAGGTGGTAAGGGAGAACAAGAGAAAACAAGCAGAATCAAGAATATGAAGTGAGTTGAGGTAACAGATTTTGTTTAGCATCCCAGGTTACTTCAGTTCTAGCATGAGAAAATATTAAACTTTGGTCCATTGCTAATATAAATTGATTCAGTTCCCATTCTGACCTTCTCTGTGGACTGTGTCAAATTTTTACTGCAGGAGAATCTGACCTAATATAAAAAGCTTGTGTTGGTATGACATTAGGATTTCTTGTTGCTAGTTTTGTTAAACTCAGTGTAACTTTATTTAGCAAAATGTAATGTAAATTTGTGATCATAGAATCTTAGTTTGTGATGGGGAGTGATGCAAATCTGTCATCTGCAAATCTGGATGCTGCAAATCTGTCATTCAAGTTACTGCAAAAAGTAAAGTTATTTTCTGCAGATGCAAGTTCTCAGACTGAAGTTGACCTGTCAGGGTATGTGCTGCACACTGGTAGAACAGTTCTTCAATATCAACTTAACAGGGTAACACAATGTACCTGCCCACATTATTAATGCTCCTCTGGCTGCTATTTTTCCCCTGTAATTCATATCCCATCTTACGTGGGGCTCTTATTTTGCAAATAGTTTTTTGGTGAAACGGCATGTAACTAGCTTGCTTTTACACTACACTGCAGTAATTGGGGGTAAATAACAGTGTTTGAGTCTTTCCTGAACTTGACATCTACAGACATTGCTCTGCTCTTAGTATTCTTTTTTCAGTGTCATGCCATGAAAAGTTTTGTAACCAGACACATCATCTCTGCCCACTCCTGTCCCATTCAGTTGATGCTCCTTAGTGAAGGAGTGCACTCTGCCGTGCAAAGCTTCAGCCTTTTCCTGTAAACTACTTGAAGCTTGCCTGTGTGTGAGAGCCTGTGGTGTTCATACAGGGTTTTTTGGTTGGAAAACCTGTATGAGAGTCAGTGGGGGCAAGGGGAATGTGGATTTTTGTTGTGGGGAAATATGTGCTGTCTGGGAAAACTTCTTCCTCTTGAATACAAACATTTAGTTTCCCTGGGTAAGTACCTTCAGAGGACTCTTGAATCTCAGACTGTAGTAAGAAGGATAGATAGCATTATTCATGAAAACCCCTTCTGCCAATTTTTTATTTCAAGTTTTGATTGTACTTTATGGTTTTTGTAAAGCAAAAGGAAAAACTGCAGTGTCAAACGAAAAACCCTGCACACTGTTTTCAATAAAAGTTTGCATCTGCTCCATTTCACTTTTTTTATTTCAGTGTAAATATGGATCAGGCATTTTGTCCCTCTAGCCCTTAGCTGAGGCCTCTTAAACTTATTCATGCAACAAATATGCCTTTTACTTGAAATCATATAATAGGCAAAGTTCACCTTTATATCATTCAGATTTCCATTTATGGTTCTTCCTTTGCAAGACTGAAGCTACAGGTCGTTCTGACACAGCATGCAAATCCTCTATTATTCTTACTGAAGCTAAGGGGATATGAAAAGTTTTTGACATTTTCCAGAATAGCTGTGTTTATGCTGTGTGAAAGATCAAATTGGATGGGAGCTGCAGTGCCATAAGGTGAGTAGGAAGAAGTAAAATCACAGAGAGATTTTATGTTGTGGGGTTTTAATGATTTACAGAAACTTTGATGTCTAATGTGCTGGTCTTGGGAGGAGATACCATTTTTTCCAATCCCAAACACCACCTCTGTAGCTAATTATGAAATTACTCAGTATTATCTACCACTATCACTTATTATATTCCAAAATCTGGCACTTCAGCTCTGCCAGCTCACGTACAGCATTTGCTTGCAAGATGCATTGCAAGTTCTTGAGACAAAGCAAGTCTTCAATGACCTTTGACTCCTCCTGATTAATACAACCTCTGTAATCTCCTGTACTATGGGAAGGTGAGGTAATATCTTTTCATTGCTAAAAATCAGCTCTAAGCTCAATATGTGAAAGAAACCAACTGACTTGCTATGGAAATAACTATACACTAACATTTGCTTTCAGCTGTGATTTGCCATTGGTTATTTTGTTAGACTATGGTTTTTCTGTCTCGAGAAAATGTTTATTACAGTGTGTTTATGTGCATAGGACGGTTGCCTCCCCTTCTTTCTCCCACACTACAGCATCAGTATTCAGAGCTCAACACTGTGAGAGTTGAAAGTGAATTCACTGTAAACATGGCTGTGCCCCCTCCAGGGGTGTTGCTGCAAGATGCATGAGCTTTGTCAGACTTTGCCATTTTGCTGTGAGCGTTGCTATCCCTGGGAATGTGGCAAGTGGTAGCAATGGCAGATGCTTCCATGTGGTGCTGCCGGTCATGCTTGTAGCTGGATGATACATGCTGTGTAATCAAAGTCAGTGAAACAGACTGGCCAGGAGCATTGCTGCATTTTCAATCTGTAGGCTGCCACCAGCACACTTGAGCACTTTACTCTTTAAAAAGACAGGTTTCAGTTATTCTTCATGTACTTAAAAATAAGGCAAGAGAGTTGGGAGTTGGCGAGGGAGCAGACCATGTTGTGTTGCTATTAGAAGATAGGTGAGAGATTGAAGGTAGACAAGCTACAGGAGGAGAGGGAGTTCTGATGTAAATATCACTTGTATTAGCTTTGCTGCTACCGAGTTGCAGGCAATTTAATAAACACACTGCAGCCTCATGCAGTAAAATGTGATAACTCTGGGTACAAAGAATAAAACACAAACTCCTATTTGGCGTATGCATACTCCTTACGTGAAGGTGAAGCATTGCTTTGTACAAATACTACTAAGTTTGCAGAATGTACTTTGCAGAGGAGGAGTGGACCGATTATTTTTCTCCCCACCGAAACAGCTGGTTTATGGAAACAGAGTAATGGTGTCATACCAGTAACTTACAAAAGGTGTTGTGACTCGGGGGCTGCTCTGTGTATGTTGGAACCCAGGGCAGGGCTCTGTCCTCTTCTGCCTGTCTACATAGATCTACGTGTAGGAACATGCACTGTGTATGACATCTTCAGACACTTTGTATACAAACAGACATGGGAGGGGTTTTGTATTTATCCTTTTGCATGATACAGGAAAAGAGGAATGAGAATTTGGACACTAGTTCGAGTAAACAAATGGCATGTGGAGATACACTTTTAGATTGTCAAAGTAATGATTGAATTTTGCTTTGCATTTTGCTGTATCAGTGGGACCTTAAGTCGGGTTATTAAGACCATTGTGTTTTCATATTGTGATACTGCATTTGAAGCTGGCACTGCTCACAGTTTAAAATATCCCCAGACTCTCAAGCCCATTGGGGCTTTCATCATCTAATTGTTCATTGTGTCTGAAAAATCCAGTCTTGTCCCTAAAGGGCCCTCTACCCTCCCAGGTACCCATGGGAATCCTGCAAGCAGAAGGAAGGCAGAAGGCCATGCATGTCTAAGTACTCCTTGTGTAAGCGTGCTGATGAGCACAGGGAGAGATGCTTGCCTGGGATATGGGGCAGAGAAGAGCAGGGTGGATGAAGTGAGAGCTCTTTTTAAGATGAACGTTGCCATGGAAACCACTGCCTTGCTCTATGTTGGACTCTTACCTCTTGTGAAGTGAGGCTCATGTCTGAAATCTGTGATGCAGAAGTGCCTCGGAGGTCCCTGGGGCTGTGCCTGCGAGTCACTCTGCCTGGTCAGGCTGCTTCCATCCCCACAGCTGAGGAGCTGAGCTAGCCACAGTTCAGTGGCCTGGTCAATGTCTGCGTAAGGTCGCATGGTTTGCTGTGAGGAGGAGCAAGTGTGGTGCATTGTCAGGCCTGTTCTGATGCCTTCTGAGGAAGAAAGCATGACCAAGCCCCATGGGACAGGGAATCTGTATCCTGTTCTCAAGCCTGGACCCAAGTTCCCTTTTATGCCTTGATTTTTTTAATCTGTAAAGTAACATAGATAATCTTTTTTATTTCTACAGGTACAAAAAGACCAGGCCAACAATCTTTGTGATCCAAACTGATAAAAACCCTCCATAAAAAGCTCTCAGTTAATCAAAGAATGAGCAAAACACCTGAAATTGCTAAATATGCTGATAGAAGAGGCATCTGGTACCTCCTTCTGCACCCCTGCAGTCAAGGGGGGTTTGTCTGGTAGGATTCCTCCTCATAATCCAGGCGCTGACAATGATATCTTAAATTTCCTACCCACTCTGTGCAGGTGCTGTGTCTTGCAGCTCTGGGGCATGGAACACGTGGGGGGTGTGTGTGTGTAAGAAAGCACTGGAAGCTGAGGTAAGGAGCACCTTGTTGGATTTCCAGTCATAAACATCAGGGCAGGTCAGTGTGGCATAGAGCTACACAGAGGAGACCTGTGCCTCACTTTAGACAGGGACTCAAGTTTGGGTGTCCCATAGGACACATGCACTGAAGTGTGATTAATATTATACCTATAGCTCTTTGGTCAGATTTCTAGCTCCTGTTTTGTTAATTTTGAGGGTGCTGGAAGACAGTCTGTATTTATGAATTGATGTCTGTTGGGTACAGGCATGTAAATGTACCTGAAAAGTCTCTCAGTTATTATTCTGGGGTTTGTTCAACCTACACAGTAGTACTATATGCTGTCTTTGTATTTCGCTTTTCAAATTAGCTTTGTTTTTCCTTGTTGAGGTTTAAGTCTTGTTCATTCTTCTTCTGCTAAAGGAAGTCAGCAACCAAATCAATGTTTCTGTCTACAAAGCTGGAATAGCACTTCCACCTTTCTAATGTTGTGTGGCATGCCTCCTTCATTTTAACCTGATGCAGGATAAAAAATAATCAGACTGAAAACGTGATAAAATGTTGTGATCATACTTTTGTTTCTATTTTTACTGAACTGTCAGAGTTCCCCCAGAGAATGAAAGCTGGGGGTCTAAGAATCGGACTCCAAAAGCCAGATTTCCAGGAGATACTTTGGTTCTTGGATGCAGATCTTGTTAGATGTACAAATCTTTACATCTACAGAGAATCACTCCTTTTGGAATATATTTCTTGGTCTCTGTTCCCCGTGTTTTTGAAAAGGCAACCTCATGCCTTTCTTTCATCACACTAGAGACAATCAGCCTCCTGGCAGGGTAAGGAAAGGATGTTTCTAATTACTGTTTGCTTCATACTAATGCTGCTTTCAAATGTTGTTAATGATACCGCAATAGTTTTGAACCACCCTTCTGGGGTTTTTTGTGACCTTGCATGCTTCCTTACTGCCTTCTGCAGTTGGTTTATTGCATTTAAGGATACAGGGAAAACAAGACACCAAAATCCATTGATTTTAAAGACTCAAATTGTCTGAAGAGTCTGAGAAGAGCAGTTTGGTGACTGACATTTACAATAAGCCCCAATATGCAGTCTTAAAGTTCTCCCAGCTCAGAGTAGGTGTAAATGAGGGAGGTGTGACAACTATGAGATAATTCAGTCTGTTGGCACCCTTCTGTGATCTACGTGAAAACTGTTATGAAATCTTGCAGTTGAATTTATATTAAAAATTAGGGCTGGGGATGTAAATCCAGGGAGTCTGTGTGCAGAAATTTAGGACCCATGTATTTCTTTAATAGGCATCATACTATTTATGGGTTGCCCTTGGGAAGGCTCTGGGAGAGAGTAATAATTGCTCGCTGCTTCTGTATAATAAAGGATGTTTAATCTCTTTTATAACACTGTATATTACGTCATTGTAGAAAACCTTTCAGAAAGCCAGTATTTCAGATGGATTCATGGCAGTGAGGGTACAAAACTGTAATTAGTATGTGTTGACTTAATTGTTCTGGAGTGTGATGGGGTTCAGATGGGAACTTCAGTCACTGCTGCTTGAAATGAGGTTAGATAACTGCTCATCCTGGAAAAGTATAAAGCTTGCAAGACTGGGTATTTAACACCAAGATTTTTACTGTCTGGAGAGAGAGAGGGTTATTATGTAAAAATGAATCTGCCGAGGAGACTGAAGTGGCTGGTGTGCTACCATTGTGAAATGCAGAGATGCTTTTTAATAGAAGAAGTAGGAAACAACTAGTCTTTATCAGAGTGGAGGTTGCTGAGAGTTGTGGACGATGGCAGAGACAGTTTTATTGTGTTCCAGCTTAATGATGCAGTGCAGGAAAGTCAGTGCTGAATCAGACCTCCTCTGTAATCATTCATCAGGGTCAGGAGAAGGGTGTTCTCTGCAGCGGGAACATACTGTGCCTGAGCTCCAGGGGGGACAGTACTGGGCAATATACAAGTGTTCTTCCAGGACAATGCTGCATAAGAAACAGGAGATTGGATAAATAATGTGCTGCTCTTGAGGGTAGGATTGCTGCTGAAAGGGTTTTGAAAGGGACCATTTCATTGCACAAATGCCTGTTTTCCCAGGGCAACTTGTTCACTTCAGCACACTGACAAATATGTATAAATAAAGATGCTGAAGCAATGTGTAGTTTATTCCCTTTTCCTAAGAATCCCACACAGTGTGTTGTTTTGAGGAAGCACCTTAGATCTCAGTAAATTCCATGAATTGGAAACCTAGGCACACACAAAAACGTGGGCTGTGGCATCACACCTGCCCTGCCTCAGGCCATTGGTGGTACATCATGAGACCCCATCTGCAGTACTGTGCCCAGCTCTGGGGTCCCAGCACAAGAGGGATGTGGATGTGCTTGAGCAAGTCCAGAAGAAGGTTGTGAAGATGATTGGAAGGCTGGAGCACCTCTGCTCTGGAGATGGGCTGAGAGAGCTGGGCTTGTTCAGCCTGGAGATGAGAAGGCTCTGATGAGATCTTAGAGGAACTTCCAGTACCTAAAGCTGGAGAGGAACTTTTTACAGGGACAGGTGGTAATAGGACAAGGGGGAATGGCTTTAAACTGACAGAGGGGAGATTGAGATTAGACGTCAGGAAGAAATTCTTCCCTGCGAGGGTGCTGAGGCGCTGGCACAGGGTGCCCAGAGAAGCTGTGGCTGCCCCATCCCTGGCAGTGTTCAAGGCCAGGTTGGACACAGTGGCTTGGAGCAACCTGCTCTAGTGGGAGGTGCCCCTGCCCATGGCACAGGGGTTGGAGCAGGATGATCTTTCAGTCCCTCATAAACTAAATGATTCTGTGATCCTAGTTCAAGTGTAGTAGCAATAGCTAAGAAAGCTACATTGGAGCAAATTTTATATGAAAAATGCCCAACAACCAAACCAGAAGGCAACAAACAAAAAGCCAAAACCAAACAAAAATAACCAACCCAAACAAACAAAACCAAACCCAAACTAACAAACAAAGAAACCAACAAAAACCGCCCCCCCCGTACTGTAAGAAGTAACGTAAGAAGTATTGAGGTTGATACTTTAAAGTCTTGAGAGTATGGGTCTAGAAGAAGGAAACTGTGCTGGCTCTGACAGTAAATTGTTCTGTGACCTTACATGAGTCTCAATGAGTGCACAAAACCTGCGAAGACATTTGGCTCACTCGGTTTTCGGAGATAAGATGGTTATACCTACCCTTAGAGATTACCTCTGATCTCTCACTATTGGAAAAATAGGATACAGCACTTCTGTATTTTGATGAAACATAACTAGTAAAATAATGCTAGGTCTTGGCTCTCTAAAGAGTCACCTATGGAGAGTGACTAAATCCACCACATAAAGATGTAGGAAATTAAGAGACTAATAACTTGCTGCTATTTACAGCAGAAAGCATTCAGCAATTGCTTTCTCTCTGGTAAAATTTCTTCCAAGTCAGGAAGGTTTTTATGAGAGACAAATTACTTGCTCCTATTGTCTGTTAAAGGCTGTGGTCTGAAAGCTCATGCTAGTCCAGAACACAGTGTTTGCCAGCTGATTTTGTGGGCTTATCTTCTTCATATTGTAGTATGAATTTTTCCTTGCTGTAATGGAGCATATTAGTAGGGTTAGCTAAATCCAGTGAAGGGCCCTGGTATTTTGTGAAGTCCCCTTGTCAATAGATAGCACAACAGTGACAACAACACACAACAGTGGGGGGCTCGGGGAATAGTCTGCTCCTGTGAAAGAACTTGGGTGCAGTGATTTTGGCACCGATGTATGTTGTATGTTAGTGAAAAGGTAGGGCTGGGCATTTGTTCTTGAGACCTGAATTTGTATTCCAGAGGAGGATAGGTGGTTTTGAGTGAGGAACCACAACCACAGTTGTCCTAGCAAAGGTCCTGAGGTCTCCCTCTCCACCTGTAAAGCCTTGCAGAGTGGCACATATGCTAAGGCATCCTCTTGGGAGATGTGGGCTTAAACCTCCTCAGGAGGAGGAGGGAGCTGGACTATGACTGCCCATGGCTCTAACAAATGGGAGCAAGGAACATGAGCAGACATGCAGCTGGGTGCTATGTGCTGTATCACTGACTAATACTTCTCTCTAATGGCACTGTGAAGAGCAGCATAGTAGTATGTTACAGGAAAAAGGCACTATTAACCCCAATTTTACTAACAGTAAAATACTGCCAGTGTCTTTTTATTCAGCTATGTTAGCAATACAAATGCATGTGATGAAGTTGACTCAAACACCATCTGGGACTAGTTTCACTACCACAAGGCATAGGCAGAAGATAAAGCTTCTATGGCCATCAGAAATACTCTGCAGAAACCTAGTGAATAGCTAAAATCCTTTTGACATCCTATTTATATTTTTTGGAAGAACACTAATAAAGTACAGTGGGTCATGGCTAGAAAGTAGCCTTCCATGCAACACGTGTAACTCTTAAAATCAATTAAAAAGCCTTTATTAGAGTTTGTCCTGTGTCAGAAGGACTAGGCTGAAACCTGTCAGGAAGCAAGGAAAAATAATAGTGTTCAGGAACTCCAGGGAAATAAAGAACTACTGTAATTCACCCCCCAGAGGCATAAAGAGAAAGGGAGAGGAAGGAAGACAAACAAAGACCTTTATTGGTAGCTCAACAACCTTTGTCCTGAGAGGCAATTCTTCCAGGCGGTGTCATGCAGATGATATAAATTTATGCTTTGCAAATTGTTCTGGAGGGCGGTGTCCCTTTGAAGAGAGATCCCATTCCAGGCATTTCCTTCTGCGTAAGTACAGCTTATGCAAGTAAGGAAACCTTTATGCTTTTTTAGTGGGAACTGGGGAGCCCGTTTTATAATTGGAACAAATGCAGGAGGGAATCCCTAGTGCTCACTACACCAGTTATCCAGTACAGCTCTTTCTCTGTTACCAAAATATCCGTGTCTGCCCTGTTCCAAGTCTTCGGAATTGGGCTGAGCATCTGCTCAGCACTGGTGGGAAGAGGTGTCATGGAATCATAGAATAGTTTGGCTTGGAAGGGACTTTAAAGTTCATCTAGTTCCAACTCCCTGCCATGGGCAGGGACACCTTCCACTAGAGCAGGCTGCTCCAAGCCCCTGTGTCCAACCTGGCCTTGAACACTGCCAGGGATGGGGCAGCCACAGCTTCTCTGGGCACCCTGTGCCAGCACCTCAGCACCCTCATAGTGACGAATTTCTTCCTGATGTCTAATCTAAACCTCCCCTCTGTCAGTTTAAAGCCATTCCCCCTTGTCCTGTCACCACCTGTCCCTGTAAAAAGTTCCTCTCCAGCTTTCTTGTAGGCCCCATTGAAGTACTGGAAGGCTCCTCTGAGGTGTCCCCAAAGCCTTATCATCTCCAGGCTGAACAATCCCAACTCTCTCAGTCTCTCTTCATGGGAGAGGTATTCCAACCCTCTGAGCATCTATATCCTGAAGGTAAGGTTGTGTACAATTGCGTCAGTCTGGAATGCTCTTCTGCTTCTATGGTAGACTTCTAATGTGACCTGAGGCAGGTTAATTGGTGCTTTATGATTGATTTACCCTAATGCCAAACAGCAGTGATAAAGCTGCTTTCCTCACAAGGGTACTATAATGGCTAATGCTTTCTCAAGTATTTAGATATGATAAAGGTGAGGAGTAGCAAAGAAAAATAGATGCCTGCTGGTTTGAAATGTATTGTGTACAATCTGTACTTATTTAGCTGTGGTAATTGAACTGTAGCATATAACAGAGAAGACCTGAAACTAGATCTTTTTCATTATTAAAGTTATGTGTTTCTGGCATTCCTCTCTCCCCCCTCCTTTTAATATGCTGTTGTTATGGCAACAGTGTTTCTATCAAGAAATTCATATGAACTACTAAACCCTACTTGCTGTCTTACCTGTTTTGGCACACTCAGGATACTTAAATGCATGTGTTTGAGGTTTTTTTTCTTTAACCAGAAGGAATTTTATCATCATTTCAAGCAGAACTTCACTTGCTCAAAGAGGGCTTTGACAAAATCATCGTATCTGCTATTAAGTACCAGGTTATTTAACACAAACTATTGCAAACATTCAATGTCGTATTTCCTCTTCAATATCCTACAGTTGGACAAAGAAGCCTTGACAGCAGCCTCCTTGCAACTTTTAATAATCGTGGATGAGTGGAACCAGTATCATCAGATTCACACATAATTTACTGCAAAGGTTGGTATTTAATTTTACTTTTGCACACGCTATTGATGAGCTCTTGTGTTCCTCTGACAAGAGCCTCCAGGACGTGCAGCTACATGTATAGCGATGTCAGAGCTAGCTGTTCATCCCTCATAATAGACAGTAACAGCAAAGTGGCACTCTGACAGGATCATGAAATAGTCATGAGGAGGCCCAAAATAACAGATGGCAGTAAAGAGTTATTTGGTCTCTTAACCAAAAGGAATGGAGGGGTGCGATATTACAAGCTTCCAGATGGCAGAACATGGAATAGACAGCTTCATGATCTGCTCTTACGAATTTGAACCACTGCATGTCACTGATGAATGAAAGGTATAATTATTTAGAGGGGGAGGGTGTTTTTAATTTGAGTGATATTTCACTAGTTAGATGTGTTAAGTTGCTTTATGAAGTATTTTCTGAGCAGATAGAGTAAAGGCTTATAGGTGTTCAAGTGCTTGGTGTGCTCGCTTATTTTCCATAATTGTGCCTCAGATCTTAGTTTTTATTGCCCTGAAGATATCAGTAACTTCTTTCCTTCCTGTAAAAATGGCTTGAAGGCACCTCATGAACAAATATGAAGTAACCTGTGATCAAAAGTTGGCACAGTTTAGTAACACTTTATACTGAGTTGTGTGTGCCTTTGTTCACCAAACAAACAGAAGAAAGTGATTCTTCAAGATGAGAGAATCCCAGAGAGCTGTGACTGGAAATCCTCATCTTTCTACTAATGAATTGTTTATTACAGTGGGTCTTGGGCAGCATCTGCTTCTATGGTATGCAAAATATAAAACACATCCTGATGTTGGATGAATACATTTATGATGCTATCTTTCACTAAGATTTATGTTAAGATTAATCTTGGGCTGCCTTCATTGCAAATCACTTTAAACACAATTTGCAACTGTAGTATTCTAGACATGCTGAAGTATTCAGATGTGTGTTTGGGGTTTGGTGGGGAAATGAGGGAATGCTCTTTTTTGGTTTAATGGAATAATTTGCTACTATAAGCAAATGCATATAAAGCTACTTACCTGCTCTTTATATCATGAGTTAGATAATTTTTAGTTTCTATATTGGCTTTTGCAGCTTGTAGTGTTACTAGCACCAATCTCAGTAAACAGCTTCTATGACTTTTGTATATAATTTCAACATGCAGGTAGCCCCCTAAAAGAGAACTTATTTTCTTTGCCTGTTGCACTTAGGTGCTAGTAATTTGGTGCATTAGCAAAGAACGTGAACCAGTAGGTGAAAACAGTTGGGGCTGCAGCCCTTACATCTACATTGAGTGCTGCTTGTCAGGTTTGTTTGGAACTGGATTTAGCCTGGCCTTCTGGACTGAGTGCTGCCGTCAGATGGACTTCAAAGCTGACTGAAGGGTCAGATGTTGATTCAGACTCTTCTCTACCAGTGAGGTTTGTGAATGCAATCACTGAGCATTTTTAGAGGTGGTGCTGTTATTGCCCTCATGCTCTGTGGGGTTCTGGGCAGTTCTGCAGGCCTGAGATGGGAGCAGTGACCTTCAAGCCAAAATTTGGTGCAAATGTTTTCAATTTGTATTTATCAAATGTTCAGTATCTGTGGATGATTGTTATGGGGTGAGATGAAAAGGTGATTAACCATAGAATGGTTTGGGTTGGAAGGGACCTTAAAGATCATCTAGTTCCAGCCCCCCTGTCATGGGCAGGGACACCTTCCACCAGACCAGGTTGTTCCAAGCCTCATCCAACCTGGCCTTGAGCACTGCCAGGGATGGGGCAGCCACAGCTTCTGTGGGCAATATATTTGCACTTAGGTGTTTATGTGGTAAGGTGTTTACCTTGATCACTTACTCAGTTGGCATCTTGCTCCTCTGTTGGCCACCTATGTGTGTCCACTGAGATACCTCATACTTTGTGCTTTCACCTTGTACCCTGTGCTTTGTCCTCCATTGCATGCCAGTAGAAAAATCCTCATCAAGATGCTCTCAAATACATTAGGCATACAAATGGAGAAAGACAGGAGGGTCGAGAAAGGAAGATGAGTTAGTATTTTCTCCTTCCATCATCATTAGGCTGCCTTCTATGTATCAAATGCCACCAGGAAAATTCCTGCTCTACACAGTAATGTATTTTTACAGATATGAACAAGCTGCAAGTGACTGTAGTGCATTTTTTCCAGCTTTCACATCTTTTTAACCACATTGTCTATGTTTTGTTTGTTTGTTTGGTTAAGCTAATCCTTGTTTTTATAAGAGGAAATACTAAGATCATAACCTGCTCTGCTGGGTTCCACACCCCATGCTGGTCTCTTTACCAGTTGCACAGTGACATTAGAAAATCTTTATAGGGTGCAATAAGCACTTACCAAAAAAAGTATGCTTTTTGAAAAAAACAATTAAATACAGTTCTGTCATTAGTGGTGTTCATCATTCCTTGGCATTCATTAGCTGACCCAGTTGGTTTGCATTGCAAATTAATTTTCCATGGATGGCTATAAATGTATAACAAGCTATGTTATTCATATGCAAATATTCTTTTGATTAAATCCATCTTCACTTGCTAATGCCCTAAAATACTTTGATGTTTATTCTTCTACAAGCTTATGAACAAGGATTTCAGCCACGCTGCCTTTTTTCACTGGTTTATGTCTGTTCCCACAAAGTCTTTTATTTTTCACTCATTAAAAGTGACTATAGCAATGCTTCCTGTGACTAACTAGGAAAATCGGTTCCCTATATATCAGAGTTCATCATCTGTTTGATCAAGAATGCTGTTTTGGTGCATTTCTTAAAATTAATTGGGGAACTTTTTCAAAAACATTTTAGTTTTAACCTAGAGAAAAAAGAGATGAAGAACTTCTGAGTTCCGGCAAGAGAGCTTTTTCACATTCTTACATGCTGTTCCCAAGCCTCTCATTAGTGGGCCGTCAATTTTATAGCCAGAAGGTAGCCTCCTCCCAGAAGAAAACTGTGGGAATTCTGTTTGAAACTGTCATGCTAGTTTTATTTCTACAGCTAGTGATTATAAAGATAAACTTTCGTATTAAGCAGTACAGATGACTTAGGGGCTAATTGCCATCAGTTTACAAAAGCCTTTACATTGTCTACTGGCTTTGAGACTTAGTCTTTAAAAGCTGGCCTGAAGAATGCAAATCCTCATTAATAGGTTTCCTTACACAGCAACGTTGTTGGGTGCCATGTCACCTAAGACCAAGCCATAGTTTAGATGCTAGTCATCGTGCTAATGATTCAGGGACTAGACAGATCAATTGTTATTGTCAATGTCCATTAGATCTTGCCCTGTATCTTAATCAAAGAGGCTGGTTCATCTTGGATCCCAGTGGCAATGTGCTGCAGGCAGACAAGTGTCTCGGCTATCTATGGCAAAAAGACGTGCGTGCTTTTGTGTAATAGACCACCAGAAGGCATAAAGGCTAAGAATATAATTCTTCTGATCTCAGAAGAAACTCATCCTAATTTACATCCACGTAACTGAGAACAAAACCAGACTCTGAATGTCTTAGGAGACATTATCCAATTAGAAGAAAGGTCAGGTTTGCGCATTTACTGTCTATAATAGTATTTCTCTTCCTCAGTTACTCTTGGTCAGACCTGTGTGTGAAATGCAAATGGGCGTGTGGGAGAGTGAGAGAGAATGTCATCTCATAGAGCAAATTTGAGCAGGAATAGAAAGTCTCCACAGAGAATATATTCAGAGCAAATTTGTCCATTAGTCACTTACCCCTATTGCTTTTCCAGCTGCCTTTCATCATCTCACTTGCATGTCCTAAACTTTCTTTCCTTACATGTGTAATTGTAAAAAAGATAGGCTGTCAGTAATGCCTTGTTGAGAACAACACTTAAGCAGAATTAATCCATGATTCCAAAAGGAAGAGGAAGCAATAAATGTGCTATTTTTCTGTCTGAGAAATGGACATAACTTTGTGGTAATGGATCCATTGTTATGAAGAGACACTTAAAAGTGTGATGGATTATCTTGTGAAGGCACAAGGAGCACACTTTAGATATAATTAGCTCTCAAAGTCCTCTTCCATAGAGAAACAGGTAGAGCAGTTTTTGTCTTTCTGAAGACCTTTCCAGTTTCACAGGGAAAGAAATAAAAAAATTGTGTGTGGAGTTCTAGATACACCTAGATACACATTATATATGTTCTTACATATATGATTTATGTTAGTACATCTGGAACACACTGGTAGAGAGCTTGTATTTTCCAGCCTAAGAGACTGGGGACGATAATGGCAAATGAAACCAGTATTTTCATGGCAGTGTAATTTAAGAGTTGTGACAAAGAGACTCCTGGGAAAAAGGTTGCAAAGCTAACAGTGTCCCCTCTGCTGCTAACACTACCCAGTGTGTACGATTGGTAGAGTTAGGGTGATGGATAGCCATGTGATGGAGAGAACTCCTCTCTCCCCACACCTATTTGTATTGTCTCCCTAACTATACCAAGACTGTGGGGAGACTGATGAGTCTTGTATATGTGTGAGTCTAATCTGACCAGAAAAAAAAGCCTTGCATGTAATTAGGAATATCTAAGTGTAGGTCTAAAGAGAAAATTGTTGCTAGTAAAACTCATGTATATGACTGGGGTAATGCTGGAAAGCAGCTTGCTTTGTAGGTATTAGTTGAGGATCTGTATCTGGGACAATATTATATGGAGCCTTCTTTCTGGGCAGTTATTTCCATTATGGTCCATTAAAGTGGTTGTTTGATTTGTTATTCAAATTCTCAGGTCAGGACTACAGTGCTGGAGTCCCATGAGCTGTGTTTTTGCTCTGGTGGTGTTGGTAGGGGGTGTTGAGGTGAGTTGTTAGCGCCTGGAATCCTTTACCAGGAAGAAAAGGATTTTCCTGTTGATGTTTTTTTTCCTTATTGTAGGACATGTTACCCCAGGATGTACTTGGATTCCTTTTTATCTTTCAGAAACACAGCTATAAACCTTTACTTTTTCTTTATTGTTCTGCACCTCCATGTTAAGCAGAACGGCCATATAGAGTAAATTCACATGTTATATTCTATTTCTTCGTTCTTTTGTTACTCCTAAACCAAGTTTTTTCCAGGTTCATTCTGCATTTCTTTAACTGACCATTAGTGAGTTTTTCATAACTGCAGAGTTCCCAGTGCCAAGCCTGTGCCCTGTCTCTTACCATCCCATGCCTGTACTTCTGTACTGCATCCTGTGTCTACGCTTCCCCAGGCCTCTGATGTTGTATCAGGCTGCATGTCAGTGTGCCACGTTTTTAGTTCTAGAACCATGGTGGTACCATACAGAGATAGACAAAATGAATTACCCATAGACACCTAGTCAGTTAGAAACAAATCCTATTACAGCTAAATGGAGCAAAACTGATCTGTAGGCAGGTCGAGATAAATTCAGGTAGAGCAACTCATTGCAAAGCTTATGGGAAGTTACTAGTAATGGCAATACCATATCACAGGGCTAGTTGAATATGTACTGCATCATGAGTATATACTGTGACTGGCTGTGCTAAACTAGGACAGTTGTTCAAGTAAGTTGTTTGAGTAACATTTGTTCTTACAAATGAAAACAGCAAAGGGAGGGTAACTTTTAGTTTTACACAGTGGTTCTACAACCTAGTAGTTTAAGTCCACAAAACATCCATTTCCACCATGGTGTCATTGTTGATTATTACTCATCTGATCACCGTGGGTTCCTAAAAGAGGTATGTTCCTAAGAAAAATAATGCATCAAAGAAATTAAAGCAGTTTATGTAACACACTTGACATTTTTTTATCCAATATGCAGTCTCTGAGGAGTTGAGACAGCTGCCAATGGAAGGTGATGTGTGTAGATGTGACAGTGTACGGCTGGGCTTGTGGCTTGGGGATTTTGTGTTCTTGTACCAACCTTCATTTGCTGCCAGGCCTCTCCTGAAAAGACATCTGCAGTGAAAAATGGGAGCAGTGTTTGTTATTCTCCTGCTTAGCCCACTGAAATAGTGGAGAACCAGGAGTGTTGATTTGAAAGTATAATATGCAGTCACAGCAACTGATGCATCCTACCCTTATGGTGTTAGTCTTCAAAAGACATCTGAAAAGGGGCAAGAGATACCTCAGTGGAACATTACTGTCAACCTTAAAACAGTCTCCTACCAGTTTCTTTTTGCACCTCTCCCACCCCCCACTTTTCCTCTGTTTTCTGTGAAAGTGAAATTTTCCAACTAATCCTTTCCAAAAGGAGGCTAGGAAAGGTTCACAGGGCCACCTCTTTTGGTTGTAGCTGGTAACTTTTTTTCCTAGGACTGCTTCTCCCTGTGCTGGCTGCTGCTGCACTTTGTTGGAGAGAACATTCCAAAAGCAAGCTTTTGTCTATAAATGTCCAAAGGAATTCTAATTCTAGATCAATATCTTTCTAGAAACATCAGTTTCCTCCATAAGCAATATCTATAAACTACAAGATTATAGGAAAGGAAATACGGAGGTGTGGTGCTGAGAAGTAGACTTTCTTCAAACTTGGAGTTCCTGAAATGTCTTTCTGTATAGGCTGAAGCAGTGAGTGCTGTAGCTGCTCTTCAAAGTAGAAAGTCTCTTGATCAGCCTGTGTTTAAGAAGCATACCAGAGAAACAGGAGCACCCAGCCAGTTGAGGAGGTAAAAAACTTCAAAATCAAACCACCACCAAAACAAACTACTGCCTTACTGCTGCCTTCATGGGGATCAACTGGTATTACTGTTTGGCTTGCCTGGGGCCAAAGTAGCAAAGTTGAGGGGAACATTTTTCCATGTTCAGCACTTTATAGGTGTCTCCTACCAGAAAGATATTCTTTCATCTACTCTTGTTGCCCTGTTTAACCTATACGAGAACAGTGCCTAAGCAAATATTTGATGCCCATGTAATGTTAGCTGACCAGATGAACAGCTTTGAAGTATAGAACTGACCTGGATTTTGGAGCCTGCTAGATGGAAAACTGAGGAAGTTACTTTGTTTTGAGTTAGTTTTACAGCTGAATGTTATATGACAGTAAAATATGGCAGTATCTGAGTTATCCGCATTGTTCTAGGCAAGAACACACGTTCTATGTTGAGATGTTTGCTTCACTTACCTAAGATGTGAAAACAACCACTAGGCTATCCTGTCAAAGGAAAAAAGATTCTTCATCTTACCCACATTGTGTGTGGAGCCTGAAATTGTCACTCTGTGTTAAGATCAGAGATCTTAAATGGCAAAGACCATATTACAGACTGTTCAGAATGAACTTTACCTTCTGGTAGACCTGTTTTCTGCAACCAGTTCTGCAATAACCATGTTTCAGGGAAAAAGCAAGGTTACTGTTCTGTCTCACTGTCGCAGCATCCTAAATCTGCGGGAGCTCTCCAAAAGGATACCACATGGCATGGCTAAGACTTTTTTGGAATGACATGTAGGACTTCACCTGCAGGTCTCTTACTGTGTTTTCCTGAAGGCAGTTTCATGCCTGACACGTGCTGCTTTTGATTGATTAGTAACTCAAAATGGTGCTTTGAATTTTTCTCTTCCTCTCAGACTGGGATGTATTCATGTGGAAACGTAGCAATGTGCCATATGAGTAATTAGGAAGATTTCTTATTTTGCTTTGATTCACTGCAGCCAAGGACTAAATCTAGTCATTTATTGTCCTTCTGCTTATTCCCTCCTACACCAGATAAATGAAAACATCCTGGAATTAATTCTTGTTAGAGGAATAGAACAGGTGAGTATCATACACTGGAATTAATATTTTTATACAACTTCTTGCCAACTCAGTACCTCCAGTGACTGATGATTTTGTCTAGAAATAGAAATGGCTGGGACTCTAGCTCGTGTTGCAAAACACTTCACAGCCCTTTTGAAACACTGGGAAAGGGGGAATGTTAGAAGCTGCCATTTTAGTTGTGGGTAATAAATATTCAGTGTTGAACTTTAACGTTATGTAAGTGAATTGAAGGAACATCATTCGTACCAAATGCCCTTAAGAGGGCGCTTGCTCACCACTGCATTTGTTTTGACCGTCTCTTATAATAATGTGGTTTAAAAATAATCTGCTACTGCACTAGGTTAGCATAACTGGGTCAGTTATGGTCACTGACATCAGCGTGCAAAAGTTGTATATACGAAGCATATACAACAATATTGCATGAAGTATGCTTGTTTTTGTGTAATCTGCCAATTTACAGGAGTGCGGTTTCTACCCAGAACAGCAGGTGCAAAGCAGGTCCACACCTCTTAAAAGAAAGAGCTTTCCCATACGTAACTGGATTCTGGGATGATTTGGGGTTTTCTTTGGCTCCGTCTTCTGCTTTTCTGTGAGTTTTCAGCTGCAATAAGCTTTCATGCTTCATCCTCTGCAGTTTACTCCTTGGAGTAAACTGTCAGATAACTACTAGAGGTGCAGTAGAAGAAGACTGAAGGAGACAGAGCAGCTCTGGTAACAAAATTGGCCTATCAAGTGCCTATTTTTTTTTTTCTAAGCCAACTGTTGAGAAATTATGATCTATTTTCTTAAAAGGATCTTTCTGGTAAGTTCTGCCATAAAAGGCTTGGTTGTAATGATCACGGCAGCTGGTTGGATGTGCCAGTGCTGTCATCTGACCATTTTCTGCCCTGTTTCCAGTGTCTTCATTTTCAGTTTAGCTAAACCAGCTGAGGCACATTTTCATCCTTCTTGATGCTGCTCCCGTAAGGGAGAGCTGCCAGCAATAACTCCAGTAAATTTCTCTTGGCAGAGAGCAACCCACTGCCTACAGGCAATGCTCACCACTTTTATATTCTCTCTTCCCCCTTTAGCATAGCATAAAGTAGCACTGCTTAGGTGGGACATGGGTCAAATCTGCCTGCACTGGGTTACTTATGTATGAATATTGCTCCATCTTGTCTTTGCAGTTTCTGTAGCTGCTGAGTGTGAAACGCCTGAGAGGTGGCAAGCTATAGAATGATGCATGTCCTGTGTTTAGGAAGACAGGACTGGCAGTCTATGTTAAGGAAAAGCTGTAGGGAATTAACCTCTACTTTAGTTGTATCACTTAAATTTTAATGCTTGTTCACAAATAATACAGGATTTGCTGAAAGATCTCCATTAGTCCAGATCTTGATCTTGGTGTCACAGTTTTTCTTTCCACGTAGAACACTGGAAAATGAAGTGGTTGGTATAAACTTGGCATCACTATAATTGGATTATGCCATGTAACACTAGCAATAATTCCAAAGTAAATACATGTGTAATTTTTCTATCACGCATATGAACATGAAGTTTATTTATGGCATTGTCTGTTTTGAATGAAAGAAAAGCTGATTTTCCCTCTTTCCACATCTGGAATTTTTATGTGGACTGGAAAGGTTGCTTAGCTGAAGACAACTAACTGTATCACCAGAGTTGAGTTTTGCCATGTCCATTGAAGAACTGACCTTCTGCTTCAATTTTAAAGCCTTCGTTTTCCATGTAAAATTAACTCCTTTCATCTGAATCTTGAAGGAGTCGGAGCATGTCTCGGTAGCCTGTGCGTAAACATTAAGGTGGGGTATAGGCCACAGGCTGAATACCCAGATAATCACCTTGCAGATTTAATTCTGTAACAATATGGTATCTTACGTGGATAGATATCCATGAATTTATAAAGGCATCATTAGTTAGCATTTTGAAACATGCAAAATGTGTGTGCTTCATAAAGCTTTGTGGTCATGCACTTGTACAAGTAAAGGCAATTACTTTAGGTTGCTTCTAGGCAGCAATGGATTTTTTTAATACTACCTCATAAGTGAAATTCAGTCTGTATATTTGTTTCTCTCACAGATGTCATTGTGGCATTCCTCAGCTGAAACCAGCTAATTTATTCCAGTGGTGTATAGGGGGATCTGGCTTTGTAATAGCTTTCATATCTTCTTAGCCTTTGTTTAATATTCATCTAGACAGAGACCAGTGATAGTAAGAAGCACATATCTCTAAGATAACATTTAATTTTGGTATCACTAGACAGGATATAGCTTCTGATATTGGAATAAGATAATAATCTTTTGGGAGATTATGAAATATTGCTCTGCACCTGTATCACCAGGTAAAACTGAGTCTCATGAAATAAGCACTACTTGTGCCGGAGGTTAATTGAAGAAAACATTTAATTACTTGCCCATAGACCTCTAGAACTGCTGTGCCTTTTTTAGGCCTTGACCAGCTTATCGAGTACTTTATCAAAACTAATGAGAGAGTTCTTTTACTTGTCTTTCAATAAAATAAAAAAAACTGGTTTTATATATAAACCAAACTTTATTATATCTGACTTTATAAAGGGAGACTCTTAGAGCTTCAAAAGCTTATAGAAATTCTGACTTCTGAGTCTTTCAGAAAAGGTGGTTCTAGATGTTTTGGTACAAAGTAACTTCTGCATCTCTTGTCTTTGTATTTTGTTGCTAGTGCTGGGGGGGATCGTGAGTCTTCAGGTTTATGAGTCTTTAGGTTTATGAGTATCCTTGTCCTAAGTCCTTACAAGTGCCACTGGGTGGAACTAGCGTAATAGGAACTTGGTAAACAATGGTGACAAAGCTGCTCCCTTCCTGCTGCTAGGGAAAAAAGTCAGTTTAGGCAAGAAACTTCAGATTTTCTTAGTGCACTGAACTGACAACACTTAACATGTGAGAAGTTCCTTCAGTAGCTAAGAGCTGCCGCTAGGGTCCTAGGTGAACATTCAAAGCTCTTGCCGATGTGCCATAGCAGGCATACAAAACCAAAAGAGCTGTTTCAATGGGGGGTGGGGTGGGAACACTTGTCCTGAGACCTCAGTTTAGTAATTCTTTTAGTAGTTGTTTTTGGCTATGTTTTAACTGCTCACATTGAAATTTCCTCTGATGCTTTCCAGTGGAGTTTTAGGGGGACTATTTCAGCCAGAAAGATCCTGCTGTTCACAGGTGGAATCCTTCTAAAAGGAGAACAGTCTGGCTGTATCATATGGTCACATAGTCAATAGAAAATGGTCCAGACAGAGATAGTCCTGAAGCAAGCTGCTGTAATTACCACTAACAAGTATGAACTCCCATTACAACTCTATTGCTAGAATATTTCTACCTATTTTATCTGCTGTTGTTCTTAAAAGGCAAAACCAGCATCATCATAGGCAGGCTGACTAAACCAGTGTCTGAACCTGACCACCTAGCTCTGCAGTTGTCTCGCATGAGAGCTACTTGACTTGTACAAGAGGTTGTTTGCAAAACTCTGGAGTAATACATTTCAGTTTATGCAAATTTTGCCTTTGAAGACTGTTTATGGTGGAGAGTTTAGCGATACAAAGCATAAATAAATAACATAATGATACTAATAATGGAGTTGCTCAGACATTGATTACAGCTTCATTAAGCGAGATTACTCACTGTGATCTCTGCGCTACAAATTAGGTTTTGATAACTTGACCTGTTCTCTCATTTAGAGAATTAGAAAAATAAATTGCTGGGCCAGGACACGTAGAAAAGAAAAATATCTGTAAATGTTTGTTTAAAGTGATAAAAATTACCTTCATGTCTCTGTTTATTCAGGATCTAAACTATTTTTAAAGATATTTTTATATTAAAAGCTTTGGGAGCATTTGTCATTAGAAATCTCTCCCAATCACAGTGATCTGGGTTTCTTTGTTTACAAAGTACATCATAAACAAGGTTCTGGTATGATAAGTTTCTTGCTGATCCTTCTCCTAGGCCTGTTGGAGTTGCAGCCCAGCCTGGTAATCAGCTCTGGAATTATTTCTGAGAAACAATATGCTTGCAGATACCTGTTTGCACACAGAATCAGAGAGACAGATCTCTTGTATCAGCAAATGCAGAATTTGCCAGTACATGTGACAAATTAACCTCAGAATGAACTAAGGGCTTTTGCTTTAAACATAAACCAAAACTTGAGCAACATGCTCAGGTGGTGTGGAGGAATGAGTTACAGGCGTTAGGTTTTGATGTTACAGTAACTGGACCAGCACTCCAGAGGGCTCAGCTTTCTAAACTATATATCTCTTACTGGAAATGATAGACCTAGTTTTCAGAGTGCCTCTGAGAACTGTATTGGGGTGATCCATTTGCTTTGGTTTGTGGCTTTTTTATTTTGCTGTGATCCAAAGGTTAACTTCTCTTACATGTTTCACCTCCTTAAGGGCTTCTTCTGGATAGGGTATTTTGACATGAGTCTGAAAGGTTTATTATAATCATGTTGCAATGAATTAAAACATGTTGATTAATATAGTTGCCATTAACTCTGAGGAGTGATTAAAATGGATCTTGATTCATGATTTAATTCATGGAAGGTTATTGTACAATTTAGAACTTAATATAAGCTGCTCAAGTTGGAGTCCTAATTTTCAGGCTGTTCTGTATCTCATACTAGCAAGTATCCTTTCCTTATCTTCCTTTCCTCATAAATAAGGAAATCTTTGGGATCACTCCAGCAAAAATTCACACCAGATTCTCCTCCTTCCAAACGGGATGCACATTTCTTAATATTTAAGCATGACCTAGATTTCTAGTCTATTACTGCATAGACAAAACTATCCATCTTCAATTACATAGCTGACTAAATTATACTCATGACATTTGAAATCTATAGGAAGAAAATACAGCACAAGGTGGGACCCTGAATCTCAATTTTCCATTCCTCTCAGCCACAGTTATTAAATACGTGACCTTGAATAGCTGGTAGAAGTGTAAGGGGTTTTCTGTATGCTCAGTTGAACTTGTTTTAATGTAACTGTTGTCTGCTGTTTTTTCCAGAGAGCACTCAGAAAAGCCATCCTTTCTCAGTGAGAGTAGATTCAGTGTCAGTCACTCTGAGCTGGTCTTTATTTATAGTATTCTGCCTGCTTTTTCCATTGTGTCAGCTGGGTATCAAACTGCTGAATTGATAGAAACTCTGTAGTAAAAAAATCCTAGCACAAAGGTGATGAACACCTCCACACAAATTACCCTCAGCACTAATCACTTAGGCTTTGTGAGAAACAGCACGCTGAAATGTTCCTGAAATAACTTTACTCTGCCTTCAGCTTTTTAAAAATAGTCCCCAAAACATGCATAAACATCAGAAGCTGTGAAACAGACCTCCCCTGCTAACCGTTTGTAGCTCTAATTAACACAGATTTACACAGTTAGGGAATTTGAATGCCTACCAGCACTATCTGTATTGTTTGTAAATGTGTGTTGTCAGATGTATATTGATAAACCTTTACTTATTTTTTTTCTTCTCATAGTATCAGCATTTCTCCTTTTTTATCTGCTGTAAGAGAAGTGTAAGTTTTCATTGTTACGATTGTTAGATTCATTACAACAGACTGAGCCATAAGGTTTCAGGGCAAATAACTGGTGGTGTGCCCGCTTACAGGCACAGGGTGGAGCTCTTCTAGCCTCAAGAAGATGGAGAATCCTTCAGCAAATTCCTTACCTCTTTCAAAGGTGCAATCCACTGAACACGCAGAGCAGTGCAATGGTCTTTATCATTCCTCTTCCCTCTTGCAAAAGTACGTATTTCACGCAAGAAGTCAGAGAGGCTGTCTTGGCATGTCTGTAAGTGTGTGGATGGGGCCTGTGCACACTGTCTAAGGGATGCATGAAAGATGTTTGAGTTTCCTTGCCCTGGGCTTGACATTGGTGCTCAGGCAAAGCTGGCTTTCTCTGTTACACTAGTGACCGTGACACTGCTTCTAGAGGATATCTGAGCCAGAAGCATGATACCGTGAGCAATGGAGTCTGCAGCATCTCCAAGCCCAACACTGGCGGTCTGTCACATAGTTATGTTTATGGTTCCTTTTATGCATGTTACAGATGGTTCTTTTTGTTTGAGCCCACAGGTTACACTTCAGCTTTGCCCAAGTTTTGAGCTTTTCCTTGCAAAAACCAATTTGAAATTCTTATGCTGCCTTTTATCTCCAGCAGCTTGATCTTGAAATCAAGCACCGAGTGTTGCAAGACAGTGAAAACCCCAAAGCCTGCAGTGACAAGCAAGTGGGTTTTATATGTCCTTTCACATTTAGATCAGCTTTAATTGTAACCATCTCTTTTCTCCCAGAATCACTAATCTGCAAAAATACATTTTTCCTCCTTCCCTTTTACCCCAAGTTTATACTTAACTCGAGACCATTTTTTTCTTCTAAGTTTTCTAGCCTTATACTCTATGCACTTCTGTGGCTAGATGTAGATTCCTACATTTTGGTATGTAGCAGGATTCTCCAGCTTCCTTATCCCATGTACCATGACAATTCTGGCCCTTGTGCTGAGTTTCTTCAATATTCCTGAACTCAGATGTCATCAGCTAATGGCTGGTTTTAACGCGCCCAGTGGTGCAGAAGACTTTTGGTTACTAAAGTCAAGTCAAACTAGCACAGAATGCATTATTTAACAGATTTTGGGAGTTTGTCGCATCAGTCTGTGATGGACTGCCTGGAGTCACCTTGCTGTCCCAAGAGACAGAGCAGCTGAGACCTTTTGCTCTTTCTCACTCTCTATCTGAAGGAACAGCTGAAGGTTGCAAGCCTAGCCCAAGCATGCTATTCTGAGTGGTGCTGTAGACGCCATGGATGTGTGAGGTACCCAGAAGTGCTGTAACACTATAATTGTCACTCACTCCTTTGCTTTGCTGTCATTCAGAGGCTGCCAGTCTCTTGCGATGCCAGCACATACTCTCTGGGAGCCAGTGTCATAGTGCTCAAACTTTTCCTTGTGCCTTGCCACTGAACAGCCAGCCCAGTAAAGGCTTTTGATCACTGTCACGTTGGCTTGGGTTTGCAGGTCGAAAACCTCTGCTCTGCATTGATGTATTCGTATAATATCAGCAGGGATGAAATAAAGACCCGCTTTTTCATTTGCCCTTCTCAGCGCTGCTTACAGCTCAGCAGGAGTTAGGATGTGGACTACCTCTTCTCAGTCCAGTTCCTCCCTGGAGTAGTGCTGCAGTGAATGTTCTCACACTGCCCCTGCTACAGCCAGATATAATAGTGAGTCTGCGACACAGAGCAAATTATGCCCTTTACTATTCAAAGGGGAGATTTAGGTTAGATATAAGGAAGAAATTCCTTACTGTGAGAGTGGTGAGACACTGGAACAGGTTGTCCAAAGAAGTTGTGACTGCACAATCCCTGGCAGTGTTCAAGGCCAGGTTGGACGGGGCTTTGAGCAGCCTGCTCTGGTGGAAGGTGTCCCTGCCTGTGACATGCGAGTTGGAACTGGATGATTTAAGGTTCTTTCCAGCCCAAACCATTCTGTGATTCTAAGCTGATTCAAAGAACTGTTCGGAGGATGCCATTTTGCAGCATTCTGTTATGATTATTATTGGTCCAGCAAAAACACAGGACTCCATCTTTGAAAGCCACCTCATAGTGTTCATTTACCTGTTTGCCTCCATACTGGCATGGTGGTCCCCCAGAAAAGTTACCCAAGGCAAGAGACAGCACCTGCAACAACTAAACCTGAGAAAAAGCATCTGAAAAATCCATACCAACACAATGAGCTACTAATCCAGCTGCTTATACATCTGCCAGACCCACAGCTCAAACACAGATTTATTCTTAAAGGTCTAGGCTAATGTCTGCTAAAAGATACACTTTCATTTCTTTTAGGTTAAGTAATGGTTGCATGAACCTGCTCACATTCTTTCTAGCTTGCTTTTTTGGAAGGTGATGAATTAGTAGGACTATCCCTACAAACCCATTTATTTTGGTTAAGATTTAAAATTGAGATATTACTGTCAGTAAAATACAGATTTTTAACTTGCTTTCTACAAGTGTCTGTACCAGCCCTTAGCATTTTAAGAGACAGCCCGTATTTGGCTGTCACATAACAGGACTTCCCTCTAAGAACTGAAGGGATGCTCATGTTTTGCTTACAAGCTAATCAGAACCGCAGACAATGTTTAAAAATGACATTTATTATGACGTTTTGCTAAACAGCAGATGTGTTTTTGCTCAAGCATGTAAATGTCAAGGAGCAGAGCACCTAGCAACCAGTTTGCAAGATATTTTCAGCATGCAAAGAAGGTTCTTGGAGCCTGTTGGCAGATGTAGTTCCCTTAGTGCTCAATAACTGTCCCAGCTGCTGCCTCAGGTAGATGGGTTGTCTTCCTCACTTTTTTTAATTAGCAATCCACCTAAGGAAATAATATTGCAGCATGATAGGTGTGCTTCAGCCAGATGTCTAATAGCTAGCCCAGGTCTCTGAAACCAGTCCAGAGACCTTTCATGCAGGGAAAGTGGTGGGCTAACAACCCTTCAGTAATAAATCCTCATACCATAAGATGAGAGAAGGCCTGATGGTCACCCAGTCCATTCTTCTCTCCAAAGGCAGGATTTATATCATGCCTGACAAGAGTTTCTTTGGAAAAACTTGCTGTGACAGAGATCCTGCCTTTTCCTGAGCAGGCAATTGGAGGAGTCACTGTCCTTATTGGCAGGGAGACATTTGGTTCTCCCTTTCTTCATAACTAACCTGAATTTTCCCTTTCATTCAGTCTTCTACTTACCATGGGTGTGGAGAACACGAGAACTGCTCTGGTGGTCCAGAACAAAGTTCTGTGCAACACCACAGTCTGCCTCCAACAGCAGTCACAGCAAGATGCTTGAGGAAGACTCTGAACAGGATAAGGAGGTATGATACTCTCACTTACAAAAGCATGGCCAGATCCATTTTGGCTCACAGGATTTTCTGGGTATGTTGTGGCTTCTCTACGTAGTAACTTGCAGTGGCTTGCTCTTCTACATTCTCCATTTGATTATTTCTCTCCTTGCAACAGTTTTTATGGCTTTGAATGCTTTTACATCTTGTCCTTTCTCAAATGATTCATCTTTAGACAGAACATTAATTTCATCTTCTCTCATAGGTCGTGTCTTCTGGACTTATGATCATTTTCAAGTTGATCTATGCCTTTCTTACAGCATAGTTTCTTACACCAGCCATATTACATCAGCTGAGCCTTCATACACGCTGAACATGTCCCTTCTTTCTGTCCCACTTGTATCTTGCTGATCTCACTAACGTACTGTGTTTTCTGGGAAGTGTGTTCTGTTACAGATAGCATAATCAGGATTTTTGGAGGCGATTTAAACAGGCTCTGTGACTTGCTTTTGAAGATGCTTCTATTCTTCTTGAACTAAATGGGACACTAAGGCATTCGCTCTTCAGATGGCTGTGTTTGAACTCTGTAACCATGGAGAATATTTATACGTCTCCATCTGCATCTGAGACCCATTCTTATTCTTGCTGAGGTTATTGTTAGCAAGCCCCAACAATGCTTGCAGGAGTCTATGCTGAAAGTGACCTTTTCTTTCTGGACTAGGTAAAAGATTTTTCCCAGGCACAAATTCCAGCCTATCCCTGCAAGTGTAGAAGGGATGCTCTTCCTTCTTATGTAAGAAGAAGAGTTTGTGCTTCCTCAACCTGCTGTCAGCTAAGTGATGTGTTCCCTGCAAGTTGCATGTCCAACATGTGTGTGTCACTGTATGACTGTGCATTGCAGTACCTTTAGTATTGTGGGTAAAATAGGAGAAGGTAATCCATAAAAAAACCACCTCCTCTTCACATTTTCAATATATATTTTGTTGTGGGAAACATTCTGTAAGTCTAAGATGAGCGAATTATTGTATATGTAACAGTACTTAGATGTATAACTCCTGCTTCTTAAGCATCCTTTGAGTAAATAGCTGTTAGAATTCTGTGTTGTAATGGATAAATGCTTGTATGTATCTTCCCCCTACCCAGATGAAATCAGCAGTCAGGAAACTGTGGGTTAGTACCAGTTAGAAAACATTGGCATTATTCTGAATGCTGACAAAATCTTGTTCCTGAGTGAGCTGCAGAGTTCCTCCCTGTTATAAATCAGTTGGTCGGAAGGAGGGTTAATAGAAGGGACTATTTTGTGGGTCCTGGTCCTCACCAAGTACTCTACACTGGCTCTTACAGCCATCCCAGGAGCTGAGAGTCTGTCCCAGACATTACAAACTCGTTATCACCATTCCTTTCAATCCAAATGTTGTTAGCTTTCGTTCACAGAGAGGTTACCCTGTCATGGCAAAGATCATGAGCCATATTTTTCAGCTGCTGTTGCTGCATAGCAGCTGGGTTGGCCAGTGTATCTTTAATTTCCTCTTGGCGTCCAGCCAGAGGGAGCATGCAATGAGCAATTTCTTCAAACAAAGTATCAGTAGGAAATTCATCTTGTTCTGAACCAGCTACGTGATCTAAGCAGGGGGCAGTATGATTTTTGACTTTGATACTTGGAAATAGAAATTGGAATATAAAATCATCCTCAGTACTTGGATGTCTGCACTTCCCCAGGGGACATTTCAAGTGATACAACTGATTCCTTATCCTGATGTTTTCTTAGATTTTCCTTATACTGTAGCTATTAGTAGGTTGTTTACAAAGTACCATATAGTCATCCAAAGCTGGGCAAATATTTTATTTCACAGTAAGGAGACACAGTTTAGAAAACAAAAGCAAACCAGGGAGGATGGTGTTGTATTTCCGAGTCTTTACCATCAGCTCCTCCATTATTAATTGACCTCCTTCATTTCTGATCCTGATCTCCACAAAACCATCCCTATTTTCCCAGCTCTTGTTTCACCTACCACTAAATTTCAGTGTTTTTATCTTATTCTTATCTTTACCTCACTCTATCTTCCAGGTTGCTAGGTTGTTCAAGTACCTCAGCTTTCAAAACCATTCCTCACACTCGATTCTTCCCATTAATTTTTTTCAAGCGATGGAAAGCTGCATATGCATTACTTGAAAAAAAAATCTATCCAAGTCATTGCAAGACCTCTCTTGAGTTAAAGATTTTTAACTCCCATTCCACCTGCATCACTGTATTTCATAGTTCCCACTGGATTTTTCTCTAATACTTGTTACTATTGTAAACCCACTCTGCGAGTGCAAATACGGGGCTTGCTTTATTGTGAGGCGTTTGCAGTAGCTGTTACCACAACTTCATAGTTGTTCTCACCTCCTCCATCCATTTCTTTCCATTCAGGTTGCATCTTTGGGGCTGAGACTTGCTGCCCAGGTGAATCCTTGAGCCTGTTGGGTGTCAGAGGCAGTTGTCTTAAGTTTAAAAAACTGAATTTCTGCTTAAGGAATGTGGGGCTTTTTACTACTTCTTCCTTCCTTTGAAGCTGCTGACTTGATTCTTCCATATTTATTTTATAGTCTGTGTATGTTTTCCAAACCAGAGGTAAACCCACATCTTTCTTTCATACCTCTTTGTAAAACTTTTCTAAGATTCTCATTATTCTTCATGGTTGTCTCTGAATGCCATGTATGTTCTTTGAGAAGGGATGTCTAAGATAACCCAGAACTCAAGGTGGGGCAGCCAACATTCCCTTTCTTCCATCATAAGTTTGAGGGTTTATATTTTGTGTTTCATTTTCCTCTCTACCACTGTCAAGCCAGTTTTATTCAAGAAGTTTGGCTGCCCTTGCTTTATTTAGTTCTCATTATTTTTGGAAATAGCTCCAGCTGTTTTAGGAGTTGTTAATGATTTTGTTTCTTCAAAAAGAGCATGAGCTCAGGAAGCATGCAGACAGGCCTCCTCTCCATCCAGGATATAGTAGTTATTGACAATAAATGGTAAGGTAAAAATAAACACAAAAAAAATCCATCCTCTCTCGTTGGACTTAGAGTTATTTCAGTAGCTGTGGCACCTCTTTTAAGACAAGGGAAAACCTAAAATCTACCTCTCAGCAGGACCCTAATTGCAAGCCATGAGGAAATGGGGAGCAAGAAAAGGGGTTTGTGCTGCTGACAGTTTCCTTTAAATTCAGCTACTATTTGAAGAACAAATACACAGAGTGTGAAGCATTCTAATGGCACAAATCCTCTGAGGAGTGGGCTAATTGTGTTTTTCTGCTCTTGCAACACAGTTGTGAGCAAACTTGTCAGAGTTTGCATGATTCCCAAGAAGAATCACATTACACATACGTTGGGCTTTTTTGCAGAACTACTTCTGGTCTATAGAACTTCCTTGTCAAGGGCAGGACGTAATTCTTTCATTGCTTTTGCTATTAACGTCACGCTAGATAAAGCCTATGTCTTACCTCTTTTTCTCTCAGAATTTCTGGGGTTTGACTTGGATGCGGACAAAAATACTGGAAGACATAAGTGCCACAAAAATCATTCGGGAAGCAGAGAAGATAAGGCCTGGGAAGCTTTCAGTCCTTTTTCCAATAGCTCAAACTTTGGACACTTACTTCAGTCTCTTGATGTTTGAGGTTTGTGTGTCTGCTTGAGCTTGCCAGACATCTTCAAACACTTCCATATCATACTATGTTACAAAGATGTTGTTTAAAACAGCATTTTGTAAAATGGTATTGGAAAATGATAGGATTCCATTAAGTCACTGATCAGGATTAAATCGATGACTAATGTTTAAACTTTGTTACAAAATTAACTCTAAGCTCCAGGCAATAATTACTCATTATTTTGAATATGATTAAGAGCTCTGGTAATTTGTAGCCCTCGGTGCTGGTGTGTAGTGTTGACTCAGGGTCAAAGCTGTCCAACATGAGTTAGCTGGAAACCTGTCACCCCGGTATATACGTGTGGGCAGGGTGTTTTGTTAAATATGACTGTAGCTGTTAACACAAATACTTGCTGAGAGAATAGGAGAAATGATGGAGAGAGGATGCCTCTTACAACACATCACTGAGCCAAAGCCTACCTTAGCTGAGGTTTGGTGGGTTTCATTTAAATGTATGCAAAGCAATATTTGTTAGCACTTTGAACAGGATGCAAATGGATTTGTATCCATTTGCTGCTGCGTGCACTTAAGGTAGAGGAGGTACATGGGAAGGTGGGAAGAACAGGCAGCTCCTGTAGATATTGCAAACTGTATGTCAGTGGTGTCCGTGTCTTTAATCTCTTTGTTTATTACTGTAGCAGCAAGGAAATAGACATTTGCTTTCACTGATTCAGAAATATCCACATGCAAGAAAAATAATGGTGGAAGTGATGCTCTTGCAGTCTCCAACTCCCAAAACATGACAACAGCAGTGACACTAAGGGACACCTGGTAGAACAAGCAGTGGTCTCTTCATTTCAAAGAAGCCCAAACTGGCCCATGCTCTTTTCTCTGTTGCATAGAATCAGCGAGGTTGGAAGAGACCTTTAAGATCATCAGGTCCAACCATTACCCCAGGACTGGCAAGACCACCAGTAAACCGTATCACTGAGGGCCTCATTTGAACATTTCAGGGATGGTGATTCCACTACTATCCTGGGAAGCCTGTTCCAATATAGTCCTTCCTTACTTGTAGGACTCTACAGCCTTAAAGGTTGTAGTCCTTCCTTCACCTTCCCAGGCAAGTCAGCCTGGAAGGTGGGTCAAAGCTAAGCCTGCCACAGGAGATTTGAGCATGGGGTATTTCCTCATGGCATCGAACAGCTTTGGTCCAAGCCAGTAAAAAATGGAGTTAGGGTAGAGGAGAATCAATGATTTGCAACTAGCAGTATCTCTCACCAGGTGTTACAGTGGGTCTATATGTCTGATGGCAGTAATACCTTTTAGCTGAGCAGTGAGGAATCTCATTCCTTATGATCACAAAAAATTAGGTGTATGAATGCTTAAAGTGTATTCTAATAGTGCCCATCATTTTTTTGTACCCAAGCCAAGCTATATGCTCTATTGTACACAAGCTCTGTGTGGCTGTGAAAAGACTTCTACTCTCTTGGTTTGGACTGCTTAATGCAACATAATGAGAGGCTTGGGTTTTGTCTTAGTTTAAGCCAAGAGATTTCCAAGCAGAACCGCCAAAATATATTGAGTATAAACATTAGTACTGTAAATATTCTATATAGAACATGTAGAAAAGGTGCTCTTCAGGGGGCTGCATGGGTGATCAGTTCCTTTCTAATTAAAAAACCACAAATATGTGAATTGAAGTTTTCAAAGTAGGGCAAGTTGAAATCTGATGATGTTAAAGGATCTTATCCACAACATATGTGCTGTAATGCATTTAATCGATCATCTATATGGTGAAAAGTTTGTAAATAAAACAGTTCCCCTGCACAATCTCTGTCTACATGGCTTAGCTTCATTCACCAATGCCTGTTCCATCTCTGCAGGAATATAGCAATACTCACTATGGGAGTAAATGATATTTCTTACAAACCTCGTGTGTTGTGACTTTCATTCAGCCCTTTTCCCTGCAAATTCCTTGATTCTTTTTATTTTCCCTCTTCATCGATGTACAGTTTGCTTAACAACACTAATTTATTTTTTTTAATAACTCTGTAATTTTGCTTCATGAATTTTATTGTCCTCCAGTCACTTAATGAAAAAAGCCATTTAGCTTTTTCTCAGGGCCTTGTGTGGTGTATTGATATTGCTCTTGTTTACTGGTTTCTTGTCAGCAAGTTTTCTTCATCTTCTGTCTTGCTGAGCTGAGAAGTGTTGCAGAAAAGCTTGAGCTCCGAGGAGCGATCATCCTCATCTTCCCCGGTGCACAAGCGTAGTATGGTCTCCATACACTCTTCTGAATATTTACTTATTCATCCAGCTTGCATTAAACCTGCCTGATATTTGCCTTGAATGCCATTAGTTGTGTTACTGCTCGTTATATTATTTGCCTTCTCTGTTCTTGATATTTGCACATGGATATTTTAGTAGTGTTTTTTTTCATAGTCTGCTTTTTCTACTGTTCCCCTGTCTGTTTCTTATTTGCTGCATTGCTGAAGCAGAACAAGCCTGCCTGAGTGTAGTGGAGAAGGTCTGTGCTATATGCACAGCTACAGAAGAAACAGGCTATTCTTTCGTTACTGTACTTCTCCTAGCAAAAAGTGAGCTTTGGAAAAAAAGAATAATACTTCTCTTGAACACTATGAATTTTGTTTGAAAAGTCAAACAACTGCCAAAAAAAGTCAAGCTCAGCTATTTAAAAATGGATGTCGACATTCCTTATAGAAAAAGCTTTGGGGTTTGGGGCAAAGCATTCTCCATGTGAAGATTTTGCTGTGGGGATTAATTCCTCACCACATGGGGCACTGTCTGTAGCTGACTGGGCAGGACACATCATACTTTGAAGAAAGGCTTGACATTTTGTGTAGTCTAACTGGGTGACAAGAAAGGGTGCGAGACTGTATTTCATACTGTGAGGTGGGCTGTTAAGAGCTGCACACCTCTTGATATGTGCTTCCATGGGTGCCTGTTTCTGGTGTTTCCAAGGACAGTGATCCAAGTCAAGCTGTCATTCAACTCTGTGGGCCAGAACCTGAGCTAATGGTAATGGGTGTTTGTAGGCACAACTCTCTGGCCCAAGGATCTAGATTCTTTTTGTTGACGTTCTGCATTGAAGCAGAGTGGTAAGATACGTGAAACCCATGGTCTCTCACATTGCATGCTGGAGATGGGTGATGCTGCAGTACACAGCCTAATTCAGAACCAGTTTGAACAAGTTTCCCCCCCTTTTTACAATGTGATGAGACTTTCAGAAGTGCAGAACAAGAAATGCAACACCATAAGGAAAGACTTTTCTACAGCTGTAGTTCCTTAACTGCCATTAAGATGGCTTGCAAAAGGCAGATCATAAAAGACTGCTAAAAGGCGTGTGTGGCTCTGCTGGGAGATAAATAGAAAGCAGCTCACCCATTTTCTGGTGAAAGTTTTGGGTTTGCTGCTTCATTGCAAACCAGTATTTCTGTGCTGAATATGAACTCATGATAGATATTTTACTTTGCATGCTCTGTCAGCCTTTGGATTTAATTTTGTTTTTCATCAGCTCAGCAAAGACTGCTACGATGGATGGGGTAAATTAAATGACCATATTTATGATTCCACCATAAAATATCTGGATATTTTCAGTGCAAAATCACAATACTTAGTACAGTTTTATGGAATTCCAGTTCACACTCTTTGTTCAAACGTTGGAAAATGAACAAAACTGGAATTATTTTGGAGGTCTTATTTCTTTTTTTATGTTGGAAGCATTATGCTATTCTGCATCAGTCCAGAGGCTGCTCCAGCCTAGTAAATGGTCTCAATCAGTAGCTCTTTGGGAAGAACTCAGGAAAAAGAGTGTGTGAAACAATATGTGCTTAAAATATCTTTCCCCGTGTATTTCTTTTTAGCTCTTGGTAATCTGCTGAGTACTGTTTTCCACACTGGGTGACTGTGGCTGGGCCATCCCGATTAATATCCAGTAATGATGAATGAGTCTAATTTCTTCCTCAGCTTATTTATAATTTGGCTTCCACAACACTCTGTTTTGGAGAGCTCTGGAATTAAACTAAGCATTGCATAGGGGAGAAAAAGATCTTGTTTGTTTGTTTTCAGTTTGCTGCCAAGTAATTTTGAGTCCAAGCACAGGAAACTCTCAAACGTCTCAAAAACCATTTCACACTTGGGCCAAACCTCCCACTTCCCTAATGCTGAAGTTTCACGTATGGTTACAAAGGACTCAAAACCAGTGGTTTTTCAGTAGTACCAGTAGCTGGTGATATCTAAACCTACTGCTTTAAATCCATGCTTTAAATATTGTATTTGTTTTAGCTAATTAGTTTTGACATTGTAAACACACCTGTTCTTATAAAGGAGAATATCCTGTTATGGTGGCAGAGGGATCCTGTACTCTGTTGTGGGGTTCTCGAGGGAAATCTTCAGGAGGTTGGTTGTGTATCTGAAAATGCTTGCACCAAATGGTAAAAAGCAATTAAAGGTTTCTGACAAGGCACACCATCCATTCTGCAAGCATCACTGTTTAATTTTGCATTGTGTTTCCCTCTGCCAGTTTTGCTTTCCTTCCTCCAAAATATCTGCTCTGGTTTAAATAAAAAACCCCAAAAAAAGGCAGGGGGGATAAGTCAGGTCTCTCCTTTGGGTGCTGTCTGATAGATGGTACAGATCCTAAGTGGTATCTCCAGGGAAGGTGGCTGATGGTGAAAAGCAAAAGCCTGTCCCAGGAAAAACTGCATGCAGTGGGTCATTGTTGTATTCTTTGCACACAGCCATTTGTCTACAGTCACTAGTGCAAAAGGGTATAATAAAACAAAGAACCCAGTTAACAGTTCACCATGAGTGGTGATGATGGTCTTTGTGTGCTGCCAGGGTGAACTTAGATCAGAGTTTAGTTAGGCTGGAGGCTACTACATCTACTGAACATCTTCCCTTGGTGGCAAGAGTTGTTTGCTTTATTCCTTTAAGGGGAGAAAGTAACATGAAAACCAAAATAAAGCATGAGTGAAGGTTGCTGACAGCAGCAGAGGGTGGATTGGCTCAATTCAGTTTAATTTTGCTTGGTGATTTATTTTACAGTTAGAAATCTTTTTTGCTTAAACCCCAAATGACTCTATAGGAATAGAGCAAGTGTGCTACTAATTAAAAACAAACAAACAAAACAGCAAACTTGGGATGACTCAGTTCTGTTGGATTTAGATGACCTTGAAGTCAGAAACCTCTAGTAAGAACAACGTGTTCTTTTCTGTGAAGATATGTTTATGTACCTATGTGAATTGTGGCTTCAATACAGTTAGTTCACACAGATGCATAGATTTATAATGTTTGTTTATTTACTTTTGTACTGATAATTTTCGATCACGATTGTATTTGCTAAGCAAGATTTTATTCAAACCATTGTCTTCCTAAAATAACTTGCTGTATTTCAAGAGAGATGGGCAGGTCTCAGTATGACTGAAGCACTTTTCAGCATGGAGTAGAGCTACATGTTTGGAAACAGTTGTGCTGGTGACTATTTTCAAAAGTCATTCAACTCTATTTCAAGAAGTAGGACAGTGTGTCTTGGTACTGAGAAAATGCAGCAGCAAGATGGGTATGTTCGTGGCTGTCTCTCTGCTGTTACTTGTCAGAGATGTGCTATTTTGTCTACCATGATTAGGGGGTGTAACAACATTCAGTCCTGGCAATCCAACTAGCTTTGATAGCTTGTGACCTTCCCACTAACAGGTTTCAGTGAATTCAGTGACCTTCTTGCTGGTTGCAGCATTGTGAAGACTGTATAAATCGCACTAAGTTTTTGTTTCATGATAGCTGTTCAACATGGAATGGTCAATTTTGTTATCTCGGTGTTCCCTGTGGAAGTACATCTACAGCTGATATGGTATTTCCCAGTACTATGGGAAATCACTGCCTGTTTCACCCTTGTCAGTTGTAGGGATTCACTCCTCTAGAAGGGGAGAAGCCAAGACTGTTTAATTTATGTCTACCATGATTAGGGGGTGTAACAACATTCAGTCCTGGCAATCCAACTAGCTTTGATAGCTTGTGACCTTCCCACTAACAGGTTTCAGTGAATTCAGTGACCTTCTTGCTGGTTGCAGCATTGTGAAGACTGTATAAATCGCACTAAGTTTTTGTTTCATGATAGCTGTTCAACATGGAATGGTCAATTTTGTTATCTCAGTGTTCCCTGTGGAAGTACATCTACAGCTGGCATGGTATTGGAAATCACTGCCTGTTTCACCCTTGTCAGTCGTAGGGATTCACTCCTCTAGAAAGGGAGAAGCCAAGGCTATTTAATTTAGATACAGGCAGAAAAAGGCTGGTAAAGAATTATTGCCTCATTTCACCCTGAGAATGCATGCAAGCCTGGTCCTCTCCCCAGTGCAGAACTGCACATGGATCATGCTGTAGAACTGGGAATGAAACCTTGAAATAACTAAAATCTCATCCTTCCCCTTGCATCTTCAGTTTGCTGATGTTACCATGTGCCATTGTTCTCTGATAAACCCAAGTCCAGCCTTATCCTAAAAAATGCAGGTATTAAGGCTCGGAGTTGAAAGTGTAAAATTTAAAATGCCAAAATAAAGCTGCTTTTGACATTTTGATAGATTGGCGGGTTTCAAGCAACTGAAACCTGCATCTTATATTGGGAAGTGTTGGTCAAGTCTAGCTGCAGTAAACTGGATTGGATATAGTCTCTTGTAAGAATAATAGTAACGGGGTTAAAGGACAGATCTCCAGATCTCTTTTTCTGATGATAGAAAAACCCTGCTGGCTTCAGGAATTATGCCCATGGAGTCCATGCAAGGACAGTACCACCAGAAATGGCACGCTCATCCTTTTCTCATTCTCAGGACTTCTGTTAGCTACAGCAGTGTTTGTAGCTGCTTTCTGACCTTCACCGGCGATGCTCATTCTCTTTGCCATGTCCTGGGGTTTTCAGCACTGCTCAGTGTGAGATTTAGGAGATTTTTCTTTGGCAATTTTCTGTGTTAAACCCTGAGCACTCTGGCACTCAGTGATGTTGGTGTAATTTATTCATGTTTACCTTGTGTTTCCTCCATGGAAAATTAAAAGATGCTCTAACATGTCTTCCCCTCTGGAATTGTGTCCAATAAACCTCCCCTCCCACTGGGACCTCTGGTACAGCCACATCCAAGAGATACTTGCTTAGTTCAGTTTTGTTTCTCTCTTGTAAAGCTATTCTGTGTTTCTGTAGGTGGTGCTCTCATTTGGGATGCAGAAATACTGTTTGTGTTGTCCTTTTTGCTAAGTATCTTTGAAAGCATAGTATTTAGCAAAGATTTCTCTAGCCATCTGCAAGCTGCTGCTACTTTCACGCGATGTAGCTACTCTTGTTGAGTCAGATTTATACACTCATATTGTTACAGGACTTTGTTAGAGCTTCAACCTGTATTTGATCTGGTCCTTCATACGTGAAGCCTAAGAGTGAGCTGCAGGTGTCCTTCCTGCAGGATCCAGCAGCTTTGCAGGTTCTCTCCAAAGCATGTAACTTCGTACAGACATCAAAAGGAGTTGCCTTGGAAACGAAACCTCTGAGCCTTCATTTAATTTCAGAGGAGCAGAAGGTCATATGCCCAGTCAGCAGAGCTGTGTGTCAGGTACTAACAGTGGGGGGAGAGAGTTACTAAGGCCAAAGGTACTTTTGTTTCCAAATGTCAAGAAAATTGAAAGCCACGTGGGAAGCGAATGATAAATTTCCTTGTTGAAGATAACAGCTGAAGCAAGTGCTTTGCTTTCGTGAGGGATGAGGAGTCAGTTTGCCAGGAAACTACTCTGTCTGCACCTCTTGAATCGTGCTGCTATCACAGGTGATATTATCATTAGTGTGGTCATGGGGACATTCTCTCATGTCCCTAAAGCAAATGTAAGAGAGACACAGCCTCGGACACCTCCAGCCCGTGTTGCTCTGAAGAGTTATATTGAGACCAAGGAACAGTCACAAAAATTGGACCATGCCTTTGGCTGGGCTGAACACTGCTGCTCCACAAAACATGCTTAATGAACCCCACAGCTCAGCATGGAGAGGTGTAACATCACTTTCATAAGTTTTTGTCCTGCCTTTCAGTAATTTATTTTGTGTATCTGTTAGCAAGTGGGACTGTTAAAATCCTGCTCAATTAAACACAGCTGCTTAGAAGCTGAGCATACTGGTACTGCATAGAGTCAATACAGAGACCTTGCCAAGAAGAGCCCTGATGGGTGACCGTGGTCAGCTCTGTGCTGATGGTGTGAAGAAGGGGGCATCTCATCCTTGTTATGGCACAGGATCCTGCCTGCAACTGCCTCTGTATGCATAGAGGCAGCAACTAAATGCAGCAGTGGCAAGCACAAGTGACACTAACTGATTGAGGTTGGTCCATAGGGGTCAAGAGTACTCAGCCACCCAGCAGCACTGTGTAGCTCTCTCCTGTCCTTTTTAGGCATCCTGCTCTAGCTTGTATTGTTTTTAAAGGAGAATTAGTGAGAAGTGATTTGGAGGCCATAACTAAGCTGTATATGCTTAAATAAACCAGCAAATTCTGGAGGAGAAAGGTGGTAAGGGGGAGAGTGCTTTCAATGTCTTCTCAGCCTACTGACTCACACCTACCTGTCTAGTTGAACTAAAGCATTGGCATCACACTTCAATTATTGTTCTCCAAAATCCAGATAGCTTACGTGTGCCTTCCTGCCCTGGACCAGAGGAGGTTGAAGAAATAGAGGGAAAAGGACATACTGACTTGGAGCCATCTATCAGTTTACTAATATTTCATTTGGCCATCAACTTGATATTGACACAGCCCTCAGCCCTTTGCCTCCAGTTGCTTATGATGCCTGTTGTCCTGCTTAACAAACAGAAGTGAGTGTGGTTACCGTTTACTCTGCCACTGTTCATCTGACACTATTTCTGATGAAGAGAAATTTCCTACGCCATAATTTTATGACTCTCCATGAGGATTGGCAAGTATAAAACCAGATTTTGAAGAAGGCAAGCAAACTCAAAACCACCTTAAGAGCAGGCAGTGGGTAATAGTGTGTGCTTAACAAAGTCCTTCACAAATAGGATGTTGCTCACCACCTACCACCCTTACATCATGGATCGATGGAGTTTGTTGAATCTGGGCAGAGCATTTCATTCAAAACTATTTTGCTATGAAACAGACAGGTTTCTAGGTCATGTTATCCCTGAGGGGTAACTGGTGAGATGAGAAGTGGTTTTGACGAGAGAACAGGCAGAGACTATTTGTTAGTGCTAACTCTTCTACAGGTGACTGCATATTGGTTCTCCTGACACTGGCTCTTGACTCAGCTGTGACATTTAAGTAAAGAACCAGAAAATCCTGAGACACAATGGCAGCCATAAGCACTTTAGGTACAGTACAGAAAGGATTGGAAGGAGTCTGTATGTTGTTGTGTTACTCTCATGTTAGGGCTAATTAGAAGAAGAAAGGATCAAGCGTTCCTGCTCACTCAAAGCCCTGGTTTACTGCTCTACCAGCTGCTGTGCTCTGCCTCCCTTCTTTCTTGATATAACCATGATTGAAGAAGCAAATTTCCCCCACGGAGAATGTGTGCAAGTGGTCTGCTGTGGTTGTGAGGATCAGGGAAAGCTCTGCAGGGTTTCAGTTCTGTAACTGGGAATGAAAAGCCTTTTGTGATTCTTTTTTTCACACTGTGTCTTCAAATTGTTTTGTGCAAATCCATGACATTCCTGCCTGTCTCTGCAGTTTGGGCCGGTCCTGGCTGTCAGGGTAGGTTATGCCTTTTCCTCCACAGCCATTGTGTGATTACTCTTGGGAATCCTGTATGCAAAATCCTGGCATGAGCCACATGTGGCTTTGAGGATCCTGCTCCATTTAAATAGGCATGGGACTTTCAGTAGCAATGTGAAAACTGACATGCTGGATACTTCCACAGAGGCTTAGTAACCTTACTATGCCAATAAGAGAATGATAAAGGAGTTTCAGGGTAACTGTGTTCTAGGCTCCCTTAGCCGGCAAAAGAGAAACCTGTTTGTACAGAGCAGTGTCTCAGATCACCAAGGTTTGCAAAACCACTTCATGTCCTCAGAATCAGGTTGAGGTTAAGTGGGAGATGTGTAAGAAAAATCCTCCTGGAGGTGAACATTATTTATAATTCCTTAAGTGCTGTTGTCAGAACAGTCCTATTAGGCAGCTATTGTATGCAATAAGGGTCACTTTCTGCTGCTCTAGCAGCTTGAACTACATGCAGTGCTGCTGTGTTCGGGGCATGAGAGACTTCTGCAAGGCCAGCTTGATGCCTTATTATTTCTTCTAAGTTTTGCTTTAGAGGTCTTAGATAAATGTACTGACTCCTGATTACCATGTTCTTTCATTTGCAAACCTAAGGAATACGAGAGTACACTCTGCCTACTTCTCAAAAAGCAGTATCAGCACTATTTTGGTTTATAGCAACAATGTTGGTTTCCCTGCCTTCCCAACTTTTAATGGGATGGGCTTATATAGCACAAAATTATACTTGGAAAGCATTTTAATTCAGCTTGATTGGAATATGATGAAGGTCTTAAACTTACATGTTTAGACAGAACTGGAAGCAAGAATTATCCAGTAGCATTATCTTTTAATGGCTGTTTCTATTTTTGTCCTGAATTCATTTGCTTAGAATAATAGCTAAAGTCTTATGCAGTATATGGAGAAAGCATCATTGATGGTTCAGTTACCAGACAAAGGGATAAATGTGCTGACTTTCATGGAGACTGTTAGATGAATTTGTTTAATGCCAAATCAACATTATGTTTTTAGCTAGAATAATTTAGCAGGGATAGTGGCTAACAAGTTACCAACAGGCTAAAATGAAACACTGGCAGAATAGATGTGTTCACACTGAACAGAGAAGCAACATCACTGTTGGGTGTCTTGATTAGCTCAAGATACCTCAAGATAATCAGTTATTCATCTTCTGAGGTATTATTCTCATTTTTAGAGCTTAAAACTTTTCAGGCAGCAATTTGTTCTGAAAACTCACGATAATAAGGACAAGGATCTGAACCTCTTTGTCTGCAGGATGCATAGAAAAGAGAGGTTTTGTGTTGCTTATGAAATATGTATGCAGTTGGGGATATTGAATTTTTATTGGGTTTCAGTATATTTACAGTCATTTATTTTCTTCTCTCTGCAAATAACTCTGCATCTGATGTATGAAACTTAGGTGGGCTTCTAAAAGATTTTGGGCTAAATAGCGGATTGTAGAAGCTACAAGGTAAAATCTGTCTTCTGGTGGTTTTGGGTGCATTTACATTGTCTCATAAAACAAGTGCTGTCTGTATGCGCAGCTGTAATAAGATCTTCAGTTTGGATTTTCATTGGTCAGGTATATTATTTGATGTTCTGAAGATGAGCTCCAACGATTAGTTTCTTTCCATCTCCTCTACCTCGTGCAGAGATCCATTTTTTATTATTTATCCAGTGCAGTCTTCTGTTTATTTGATAATGCAGCTGCTGGTATTTGCTCCATGAAACCAATTGTCTTCTGAAGGTAAGTGCCATGAGGCCCTGTGCTGGTTGTTTTCATAATGACAGTTTTCCTGCATGCTTACACTCAGGTTCATAAATGCATGCTGTTCAGAGCTTTCTACTATACAGTCATTTGCAAAGGAGAAATAAAGCCAGACCAGGCAAAGCTCTCAACAAGTTGTGAGTAGAGCTTATTCATGTAATGAGATCACTGTGAAATGGATGCTACTGAAAAATGCATGGTGTGTAACTAGCTGCCATTTCCAAATGTCACAGAATTCTTTGCCCTTAGAAAGGGACAGCAAAGCCTGGATCAAGTTAGCTTTAAATTTAATATGGCTTGCTTTCGTGGTGTATCCCAGCTTAGAGCTGAGAAAGAGGAAATGGATTTGATTCTGTAAGTTAGTTTTCTGTTAATTTTGCAAGATTGCTGATGACCTGGGTAAATTGTTTAATACACATTTGCATGTTTTTCAGCCTGTATCTTTTAGTAGATCTTACATTTGTTAATGGATTGCTGAGTAGCTACTGAACCAACTGCAACAAAGTGGGTGCTCAATTTCATCTAAAATGGATTGACTTAGCATTTTGTGTCACGTCAAGAAATGAGCCCTGTTTTAAAGATGTGTGTTTTGTGAACAGACCTAAAAGGAGATACACTGAAAGCTGATAGGGCAAGTGTGGGGATGGGGATTGGCATGGAGGAGCCAAAGAACAAAAACAAGGGATCAGAGGAGAAGATAGACATTAAATTAACCCTCTGAGTTATCATTATCAGCTAATCATTATACAAGTCTCCAATTCCACTGAAAATTAATTCACTAAAACATAAAATAGAAATACTTTTATCTCTTTGACCAAAACTTATTTACAAATCAGCTGGAGTTATGCAGAGTTGAACCTTCCAACTCTTTTCTGCAGCATGGTGCCATAAAGCATCCCATGGCTTTCAAGTGTAAGAAGTGCAGTTGCTTTGATGGTATTACACAGGTACACTCCTGTGATTAACATGTTAAACAAAGATGTGCCACCTTTTCTTTGCATTGGCATGCTCAACAAACCAGTAAGTGCCAGTGATGTGTCTAACTTAGTTAGATACAAAGACACAGATATGGATATAGATGCATGCAACAACCTAAAATGCATCTTTCCTGACATCTGCCTAGGAGGCCTTTTCTTAATGATTTTTGCCTATTCCAAGAAATTTCCAATGGCTACATAAGGTAAGCTGAGCAAAGTGTTCATCTTAGTACTAGGAAAGTGCTGTTTCCTGCCTCTACAGACAGCGTGAGGAGCTAGTCCTTTGTTTCTGGTTGTTCCTTCACCTTGTCAAGCCATTTCTGCCTGTATTGAAGAAGAAATGAAAAATCCTAGTTTGCAGGGGGATTTTTTTTGTTCCTATGTAGGCCTTATTTGGGGAAGAATTTCCTAAGTGGAAAACAGCTTGTAGATCTGGCCAGCCCTTCTCCTTTAGAAATATCTCATAATATTGTTTGAAGAGACTCTTTCTTTAGAACAGACTAAATAGCATAGTTCAGAATAGACTAAATCTGATGTTTGGATTAGATAGCTTGTGGAAGAATAGAATCTTTCATTTAGATTGAATGTGCTTTAATGAGATATTCTATAGGTGATTGGGTCCTCTGTTTTAAATAGAAGGCTCCTAATTATGGAATGGGCTTTGATCCCTACTGCCCCTGCTCCCTCTTCAATCAGGCCTGCTTTGGCCAGCACAGCAAGAAAAGAGACTACTTGTGGAATGGCTGTCACTGTGAAGCATGGCAAGAATGATGTCTCTGGCCCAGAGGTGAAGTGGCCTCCCAAGCAAATGTCCTTTAGATAACACAAATCTATAGCATGCTGCACTACTTAGTCTTGCTCAGGATCAGGGTGCCAGTTTGTAAGCCCACAAAGCATTTTGATCAAAGCTGATAGAGCAGACAAAAGCATAGGAAAGGAGACAGGAAGGTAAAATGCTTTTTTTTCTCCATGGACAGAGACAGGAATAAAATCCCATTGTCCTGAATCCCAGTCCCATGTTCTGCCTCAAGATCTGCTCTGCTGGAATCAGCTCCCTTGAGATAGCCCAGATGTCATGAATTTCAGTTCTGGCTGACTTTCTGCTCATCCCCTCTCTCCATTCTTGGGCTGGTCCAAGCACACAGGCTGGAGGTTAATTCATCTTGCACAGTGAGAAGCTGCACAAGATTCCCAAGTGCTCGCACTTTCAGCAGTTCCCTAGATACTCACTGCTGCCCAGTACCAATGTCACTGACTGCAGGGCTTTTCTGCTCACTCTCTAATTCTCTTTAATCACATGGGGCAGCGTGACACAGCATTCACCTTTTTAGTTTTTCTTTGTTAGCCTTTCATGCTTGATTCAGATATTGTGAAGTTATGCAGAGACCTTAAATGTTTTGATGAGTTGGAAAGAGAGCAAGACATGCAATTAAGTGCAACAAACCAATTCCTGTGACTGAGGACCTTCTCGTTTGCCCAGCCAAGAACTGTAATTCAAGCAGCACAACAAATTAATACCTCATTGATGACTTCTCTGGTCTGGGGGTGTATTAACTAAAAGCTGTTGTGCACATCAACAGGAAAAGAAGTCTTTTCATCGAATAGCAGAGAGCTTGCAGAATTGGAGGCTGGTAATTGAAATGTAAACACTAAATTACAGTCATCCACTCTTGGGAGGAATGTGTATGAGAAGGGAAACTCAAGTAGTCTTACTCTAACCAAAGGGTATTTCAAACTAAATTGGAAAAAGGCAGTAGAATGCTGCAGGAAGTGTGTAGAAATGGTGATGTCCAGCACCTTCCCCAGGGCAGAAGTGGGGCACAAGAAAAATGCTGATCATGTCCCTTTCCCAAGTAAAAGGAGATAAGCCCCTGTATTTGGGGTTTGACAAGTTTCAGTTGAATCCAATGTCAACATCTCTGAAGTCCGGCTTTATAGGGATGGTCCAGCAGCTGGAGTACTGTGTGGTTAAAAGATGATGCATTCTAGATGTTCAGCTTCAGGACAGAGTATCTCTCAACCTCTCTGATTTCTGGAAAGAACTGCCAAGGCAGAGGATCAAAGACTTTTGATGTTTTCTCTCTGGGGAGAGCTCACTGGTGTCAGTATTATTAATTGCCTGTAAGAGAGTGGGGACTCTGTGAGCCTCAAGGAGCAGTTCTGGGATTCCACTGGATGTCTCCTGTAGTTGCTCAGTATGCTGTCCAGTTTTCCTTTCTGTTACATGGGCTATAGGCTCCATGGCAATGATTCCCTTTAGGAAATACTGCATGTTGGTATTTACAGAGGGAGAGAAAACCCCTAAATCCCAAACTTCTCTGATCATCCAGTGTAATACTTCTGGCTAGCTGTAACCAGAACTAGAGTTCAGCTTCTTCCCTCCCCAGTTAGACTCTGCACTTTTATGGCTTGTGGGTTTTGGTTTTTAGTTCTAAATCAGTGCTGGGGTCAGGAAGTAGAAATGTGGTGTGGCTGATCTCAGGTGTCAGGCAGCTGTCACGTCAGTGGGTAATGCAAAAGCAAGGATGATTTTCAACTTACTGTAAATCACTGAGGGCTCACAATTCTGCCAGCATTTGGCCCTTAAAAGCTCTTGCCTTCAGCCTGTCTGTACTGCCTGGTGAAGAGTAACAGATCAGGAGTGGAGGCACGTTTGCATTCGCCACCATTACTGGATGATGAATAAGGTGTCAGGTGAGGTTGTTTACTTGGAAAGCAAAATGAAGGAAAGCAACCCTCTAAGAGGGAGACAGTCCTTCAGGAGAAAGAGAGCTGCTGAAGGACTACAGAGCTGCCATTAATTCTTTGCAAAGTATTATTTATGTGAGCTAGATTTCTGTGGTAGAAAAACTTAGATTTAAGTCAGAAAGTAAAGACATTCCAGATACTGGTAATTGGATAAACATCTATTGGGGGGGCAGAAATAATCTATGAACAATATTTTCTTGTTTATATTGATCTCCATCACAAGTGTATTTCTACCACAAGCAAATTTTCTATCGACTGAGACACAATGAATCCCATAAATTATTTGGTAGTAGGAAAAGATCAAGGAAATATTAAATATTTTGCAGGGAGAGGCTTGCTATTGCAGGAATTTTTTTTCTTCTGAAGGTGGATTGAAACAACTTTCATGTAAGACTTAGAGCTGACCTATCTCTTCATGCAAAAAATGAAACGTACAGAGGGTTATATGGTCTGGATGCCTTGCTATAATATCCTCTTTTTAAATGTGATCTAAATAAAAGTACAGCCCTACTAAAATACACATGAAAGAAAAATCTTTCTACCCTTTCAGAAACTTTTTGTTTTCCTTGGGAAACTTTGATAATTACATTGAGTTATGTTGTATTTAATGTTAGAAATGTTGATTACTTCCTGAGCGGGTTGTGTATCCCTCCTTAAAGAATAGATGTTTATACAAGGACTGAAATTCTCTCTCGACAGGCTGTTTGGATCAATGCAGTTAGAGACCCATTGCATGCACAGAGAGCTTAGTGTCGTATTTGCTGGGTAGCTGTTTTAATGCATCAGTAATGAGCATATCTGAAAGCATTTATTATTGCCAGGATAGTCTCAGAGAGCCGTGACTGACAGCTGGATGTTGCTGAGCTGATTATCTGGAGCATTAATGTATTGCCATCCCTTAACCCAACCTTGGCGCTAAGCCAGAGTAGTATTACTGTTTCATAAGATACGCTTCTGATAGCAGAACATCTTGAATACAGATTGAGTAGCAGAGAAACAAGAGGCACAGTCTGGGTCAGATCCTCTGCCATCGCAAATTGGCCCCTCTGGGCCGAGGAGGAGCGCTGCAGTTTTACCTTGCTCCTTGGAGAGCTTCCCGCTGGCCAGGCGCAGATGAGGAAAGCAGTTTTCTCACACTGTAGCTTGTAAATGAAAAACATCGTAACGTTCCCCCTATGCATTTTTAGGCCTGGGAAGCCAAGCTGGTTGCTGCTGCTCCCAGGTGCAAAAGTGCTGTTTGGGGTGGGAGATAAGAGTGACTGCACCCCATCTCTCCAGTTCCCTCTGAAGCAGCCCACTAAGGCTCAGCACCTCTGTCCCAGCCCTTTCTCTTTACTCTTGCTGTTCCATTCCTGTCACAGAAGTAGCCTAGCACAGCCTGGCTTCCATAACCTTTCACTACATGGGAGGAAAACTAGATCTAAACCTGGCTGCTTACATGAATGCAGGAACAGCTCTAGGGTCCATTCAGACACTGCAGAAGTGCAACAGAGGCCCAGTTGAGACAGTGTGTCCAAATCCATGATCCCTACACAGCATGGACAGCTTTCCTACTTTTTTGGCTCCACGGATTTCTTTTAATAGCAGATGCTCTTTCAGTCATCTTCGAATCAGTAACACAAGCTTCCAACAGCAGCATGAATAGTAGGGACCTGCTTCAACATATCCCTTGACAAGGCAGTTGTGAAGTTTTCATTAGTTCTAGACACAACAGAAAAGATATCAAAGGTTTTTACCATTCAGGAGATTAATTGTACCTCATAGGGACCAGCATTGAGCTTTACCTGAGCTCATCCAGGCAGAAAATGAACAAAACCTGCTATACTTGTTGCAGGAACCAAACCCTAACAGGAACAGCTCTATCATATCAGGGAACCATTGATAAAGAGCTATGCAGACTAAGCCTTATCAAGAAAGATACAATTTTGTAAATAGTAATCCATTTCACTCAGCTGCAAGAATCTCTGGTGCTTTGTAACTTTGAGAGTAAAATAATTGAAATCCCATGGTGCAGGCTAATCAGGAAACCAATTTTCAAGCAGACTTTAGCAGTGAAAGAGGCACCCATTGTACTGCTTTTAATTTAGAGGCTGGGTAACTAGAAGAGGGGCAGAAAACGTAGTAGTTTTTTCCTTGCAGTTTTTATCCTCTGTAATTGAAATACACCTGGCTGTAGCATATGTTTCTGTAACTGCCAATCAGGCAAAAATGGGATTTACAGAAAGTATTAGAGGGATAAGGCACAGAATCACAGAATGGTTTGGACTGGAAAGGACTGTAACATCATCTAGTTCCGACCCCCTGCCACGGGCAGGGACACCTTCCACTAGACCAGGTTGCTCGAGGGCACGTCCAGTCTGGCCTTGAACACTGCCTCTGTAATTGCGCCGGGAACAAAGTAGATGCTGAACTCTTCCTGAAAATGGAAAGGAGCACGGCATTTAGCTCTGTTTGTCCCAAAGAAAACCCTCCTCAACAATATATTCAGTCTTGAGGTCTCATTCACATGGAGCTGGGTGGGTGTTTTCCTTAATGTGTTGTGTTTTTAAACCTATGTCTTTCAAAGGAAGACTCCTGGGATGGAAAAGGAATGCATATTACTGCATCCAGCGAGGGACTTGAGTAATGAGAACTGGGCTGTCAGCCTTCTGACATGCTCAGGTGGGACCCACATCCAGTAAAAGGCATGGGGAGAGCTTGGTGTTTGAGAAGAATGTTAATTCTATTCCAAACCAGATAGTCAGATTTAAAAAGAGGTGGCATGAATTGTGAATCTGTTCCAGATTCAAAGTAAAAAATCAATAGCTGCTTTACAGCACCCTTTCTTGGTAGCTATTTTTATTCTGTTGGGCTCTTTTCCTGCTCCCCACTTAGTTATGTGCATTTTTCTTTTGCTGACAAACCTGCACGTTTAGGATGAAAACAGTTTGCAGCTGATTAAGGATGGTGTGCCTGGCAATTTCTTGCTAATCTCTCTTACTGTGCACTTTATAAAAATGACAGTCATGGTATAAATCCTAGTTTAAATCAATACCTGCAAGTGCTAATCTCTGAAGAGGAAAATGTCAAATACCTCCTGCTGGATATGCAAGGGCTCAAATTGTATGGCATCAAACATTAAAGGCTACCTAAATTGTTCACCTTTTTTGTCCTTTACCCAGTGCTTTCTACTTCCTTTCCTAGCATTCTTTATCACCAACCATTCTCACATAAACGGTGGCTTAGTGCTAGTAAGTATCACGAGGTGACTTACAGTGCAACGCTGTGGGTCAAAGACACCAAGCTGTGTGGCTCGGTTGATAAGCTGGAGGGAAGGGATGCATCCAGAGGGACCTTGACACGCTTGAGAGATGGCCAATGCCAACCTTATGAAGTTTAACCAAGACAAGCGCAAGGTCCTACACCTGGGTCAGGGCAATCCCAAGCACAAATAAAGGCTGGGCAGAGGATGGATTCAGAGCAGCCCTGTGTAGAAGGACTTCAGGGTGTTGGTCAATGAGAAGCTCAATGTGAGCCGGCTTCAGTGTGCGCTCACAGCCCAGAAACCATCCATGTCCTGGGCTGCATCAAAAGGAGCGTGACCAGCAGGTCAAAGGAGGTGATCCTGCCCCTCTACTCTGCTCTTGTGAGACCCCACCTGCAGTTCTGCATCCAACTCTATGGCCACCAAAACAAGAGGGATGTGGACCTGCTCAAGTGAGTCCATAGGAGGCCATGAAGATGATCAGAGGGCTGGAGCACCTCTCCGGTGAAGACAGGCTGAGAGAGTTGGGCATGTTCATCCTGGAGAAAAGAAGGTCTCCAGGGAGACCTTAGCACAGCTTCTAGTACCTAAAAGGGGCTACAAGAAAGCTGGAGATGGACTTTTTACAAAACCATATAATGACAGGACAAGGGGGATGGCTTTAAACTGGAAGAGCATAGATTTAGGTTAGATATTAGGAAGAATTTCTCTGTGAGGGTGCTGAGGCGCTGGCACAGGGTACCCAGAGAAGCTGTGGCTGCCCCATCCCTGGCAGTGTTCAAGGCCAGGTTGGACACAGGGGCTTGGAGTAACCTGCTCTAGTGGAAGGTGTCCCTTGCCCATGGCAGAAGGTTGGAACTAGGTGAGCTTTAAGGTCCCTTTCAACCCAAACCATTCTATGATGGTAATTTCTGGCCCTGGGGTGGAGCCACCAGTGGTCCTGGCTCTCACCCAGGCATTGTCGTAGTGCCTTGAGCTCTGGAGTCAACTTTCTTCCTTACTCATGGAGCCTCTTCTGAGAAGTGTTCCTAAAAGCTCTGTTAGCTGCACATTTAAGCACAATGTAGCACCTGCAGTGACCAGCGCTAGGAATCCTGGAGCCAAAAGCAGTGGTAAATTTAGACTCTGTTTTGGGCCCTAAACCCCAAATTTGAACACTTACGGTCAGCACCATGTCCCATGCCCATGGGTGCTTTTCTTGCTGATTAGCATTAGGACACACAGTGGTTTTAAAAGCCTGCTCTTTGCTCAAAAGTGCCAGAGGGGAAAAGCAAATAAGTAAACTGTAAGACTAAAAGATTACTTAGAAATGAGAACATAGTCTGTTTTGAGGTAAAAGGCTTTACCTGCACACTCTGCATCTGCTCCACCTCTGCAGAAGTATGTGCTCTGTTTTCTAAATTAAAATTATTGGTTAGACCATATTAGCTCATAAATCTATTTCAGAGTGCGGAGAGAATTTCTGCTCTCACTGACATCTTTGGTCCTTTTGAAAGACAAGCTGTACTTAGTGCATTTGGGACCCTGATTCTAGGAAGTACATGAAATTGTACTTTTTTCCTGATTGATATTAAGAAACTGAAACTCTATATAATTTTTACAATCTTTAGCTATTGGGGGGGGGAGGGGGTATAAGGTACATGTCTGGATTTTGTTTGTCATTGCCCCAGTTCTGTTGCTAAAACACCAAGCCAGATTTTAAAAATCCTTAGTATCCTTTCTTTATATCCTTAGACAAAAACATCACAGATGCTATCTCAGCCCAAGGAGGAACCAAGGACTGCTGTGTCAGTAGCTTCTTCAGGTATGTCCAAGTGCTCTGTTCCTTAGTTTCAGACAGCTGCTTTTGAAACATCTTCTAGAAGCTCTTCAGATACAAGCAGCAGAGCGTGTGTCAGGCAGAAGTACTTAAAGCTCAGGGATCCCTGCAATCTTGAGAAACAAATTATCAGAGTATTAACAGATCAGAGTGTACAGCTGCACTGGATGAAAGGCTTCCTAGGAACAGACATCTGCGTTTTGGTTGTGTTCCCTTACCTCTGGAACAGCACGAGAGAGGGATGACTGTTAGAAGGGCAGAGTATTTCCAGATGGACAGTTGCAGGTACCCCAGGAATGATCAGGTCTGTGGAACTGACTCTTACAGGGGAGTTGTGAGCTAGGGAGAGCTGTTCTTAGAGGAGAATCTCTGTTCTGAGGATTGTTCTGTGTGGTTTCCAATAAAAGCTGTTTTCAACTGCCATCTTTGAGGAAGTGCCCTTGGATTGTGTGTACTCACGTTGATGTCCTCCTGTAAAAAATACAGTCAGAAAGAATATATCTAACAGCCAGTGCCTTTTCACAGCTCTGCAGCTTTGAGGACTGCCACTTTTCTGTCATTTCACAAGAAAAGCTGTAGTTTTTCTGGTTTATAGCAACTGTTGGAAGCCAGGAGCGAATAAGTGTTGGAGAAATAACACAGGTTCATAGTAGTAAATTTGCACCTTTATATCAAGACAGCTAGTGCCAAATTCTCTTCACATAAACAGTCCTGCTGAGGAATGAAAGGTTTGTGTGAAAGCATATTTTGGGGCACGGGCTGCTTTAGAGATGTTTACAACCAAATAAAACCAGCGCTTCCGCAGTCTGTGCTACCTCCATTGCATCAGTGAAATTC
>NW_009939466.1:0-15653 GCF_000696875.1 Nestor notabilis | reverse complement strand
CTGACCTCAGTAGGAGCTGTGTTGTCTGATGAGGCTGAGGCAGCACCTTTCCTTTTCCTGGAATGAGGTGATTAATCCATTTTAAGGGATGGGAGCATCTCACACCTCAACGTTTTCATATTGCAACAAAGCTTAAATGTAATTCAAGTCACCTCTCAGGAATTTGTGCAGTGAATCTAGTAGGCAGATTGAACCTTCCTGTGGCTCCAGGGAACTGCGTGATAAATCAGCGCCAGTTGGTTTGTTTGCAGAGGCTTAAAGGCACACTGCGATGGTGTTGTCCTGAAAAGGTGCTGCATTCCAGCCCCTAGAGATGTGCAGAGTCTGCACCGGCTGATTATTCAGAGCAGGTTTTAGGTGCTTTGCAAGATGCAAAGTCAAATATTAGAATCAGTAGATATGGAGATGTATATTTAGGCTACTGGACAGCTGTACCAGAAATGCAAGCTGTTGCAGGGAAGCCACCTGGAAGGAGACAGACAGGAGGCGGTGGGTTTGCCATGACAGAGAAGTACATGTTGTTTGCACATCTGCTCAGTTTTCTTATTTCCCATAGCAGTTTCTCACACTGTTCTGTTTGGGCTTTAGCACATATCTTGGCCTCATCTCTTCTCTAGTATCTCTTATGCAGTTTTTCTTTTGTATGTTACCTCTGGTTTATCTATCTCTTCTTCCCTTCCTCCATCCTCATCTGCATTCCTATTGCCTTCTCTCCCTGTTTTTTCTTTACCTCAGTCTCATGCACTCTTTCTCTTTAGCCCCCTTATTTTGCCACTCTTCGTATGTTACTTTGATGTCTATATTTCCCTGGGCAGCATACAAGGGACAACTGGTAGGATGTAATCATGCCATACCCAGAGGGGAGCAGGGCTGCAGTTTCTTCAGACCTTAAAACCATTGCATCCTCCAGGTACCACTTGGCTCTAAGAAAGGAGAGGACTAGCATATGATTCCTCCTATGCTGATCCAGGCAGTGTTGTGCAGGGCAGCTCAGAAGGGGACTTGTAGCTCAGTTTCTTTTTCCGGGAGGCTCCCAGACTACTGTTCCTTCCCATTGAAGCTCTCCAGGCACAATAAGGACCTGAGCCACCATATTCAGATCAAGGCCTCACCTTCAGGTCTCCTTTACTGTTTTGTAGAGAAGGCAAGATCAAGACATATATTTGGGGATATTTTTCCCCCAGTAATCCTCTGTCTAGTGTAGTCAGAACTGGTAAAGTTCACTCTAAAAGGTACAGGCGTTATCCTGCCAGAGGGATATGTACTACAGAACTATGCCTTAGAAGCAAAGGGGTAGTACATTGTGCTGGAAACTCTCTCTGCTTTTGGAGGGTTTCTGTACTCAAAAAGTCAGCTGCCATGTTTGGCATTTGCTCAACTCACTGGACTTAGTTATTGGCTTGTATCATGGGCTTGTGATTTATCCATTAGCTACCAGGCCCTGCTGATAGATTTTTCATAAATCACTCACCCTTTGATTAAATGCTTCGTGTTAGCTCTTTGCCTTTCTTCAGAGCACATGTTTTAATTGTAATAGGGGAAAACCAAAGTTTGACAGTATTTTTTTTGCAGTTCTACAAGGAGAAATGAAACTTCTATGCAGATTATTTCATGTGTATGTTTCTCGGGGAAGGAAGGAAAGAAGGAAGCCTTATGCACCCTTCCTTATCTTCTTTTATTTTAAAAGATGCATTGGAAGCATGGTATATGCCAAGAGGTGACTTGGTATAAAGAACTGGGAGTGTTCTACCAGGTTAGCAATTCCAACCCCTTCTTGCTGAATGCACCACATCACAGCCTTTTCCATAAGCTTCACAAAGTATATCCTAAAACCTATTTCCCACCTACCATCTATAAGACTTCACTCCTTTAATGCTTTTCTCTTAAACTTAATCTTTTAATTTTCAGTGTAATCTTGCCTCTGTATGGATTATTAATACCCATTTGTTCTTATAACAAGACTGTACCAGTCTTAAGCATCCCTTCCTTGTCAGTGCTTTCCCCTAGATAGGTTCTTTGTGATTTCAGGCCTTTCCAGAGCAGCCCTCTCCCTCCTCTTCTGTTGCTTTGGTTGAAAAAACCCAGCTGGAGTTTGCAGCCTTTGGGCAGCCTCTTGGTTCCCATGACTGTCCTCATTGTTTTTTTGCTTTTAAAAGCCTGCAGCAGTTTCAATCTTTCATGAATCCGAGTAACCAGAGTTGTTCCCATTATTCCACATACTCCCAGTGCAACTCATCAAATTCTTGACTAAAGAGAGATCCTGTTTTGTCAGAAATGTTAGGTAACTAATCATTACCATTGTTTATGAGCAGAAAGATAGCTAATAAATACTTCAGTCTCAGATGCTCTCTCACTTTAACCTTGCAGCAGATACTGATTTTAAGATACCATTTCCTTTAGATATGCGTGAGTAGTTCCTATTATGTTATAACTATGCCTTCTTTCCAGAAACCATTTTCCCTTCTACTATTTCCCTGAATTTACTTTGTATGTTCAATAAAAAGAAATTCAGATCTGGCATCTTAGCCAACTCCTTGGAGGTCAAGAAAACTGCAATAAGCCCCTGTGCCTATAGCCACAAAGCCATCCTTATCTGCTGCTGTTGTAAGCGCCAGCTCACAGCCCACTGCTGCTTTGATTTCCTGGTGACCTTTCGTTTTGGTGCTCAGCCCTGTTGAGACTCTCATGAGGGATGCTACAGTAAGGAATGGAATTGCTTCCCGAGCAGAGAAATGCCAGACCTTGAACAGGCAGTCAGAGAAGGCGGGGGATAAATTACTCTAAGAATGGTCTGTTCTTGAGAAGGAAAAGCTTGTTTCTCTGCTGAAAAGTTGGAGTCCCTATAGACCCCAGTCAGTTGCTTCTGGAGGGAACGAATGCAGGGGTTTGCATTTCCTCATTATCTTTCATGAAAATGTTCCAATACTGGGTGCCTTATCAAATTAGATATGCCTAATTTATATAAGTGTCCCCATTGTGTAGGCAAGTGCAGGAGTGGAACTGAGGGGTACATCTGAGAGGGAATTCAGTCTCTGAATTCATGTACTTGAACCACAGAGCTCACTTCACCTTGAGGGCATGCTATCATCACACAGGTTTTCCTTTTTAAGTCCTATTGTCAGCATCATCATCTACCATGTATATGTGGGAAGTTTTATTAAGATGACTAATATAAGTAATAGCAATCACTGTTCATTTTTAAGATTATTATCAGACTACATAATTATTCCTCAATGGCTTAATGGGTACACTCAGCCCATGTCTATCCAGCAGTGTCAAGCTGTGATAGTCACCTGTTAACCATGGTGATTCAATGTGTGATTTTCAAAGTACATACCAATGAATGATATTGGTCCATCTGCACTGGGCTATTTCAGGAAGAAGTGGTACTTGCAAGACAGAAGGAGTAGAAATGAGTTATTATTCAGGGCTGGCATTTGCTGGATTAGATGAAAGAGACTAAGAAACAAAACCAACCAACCAAAATTTCCCAAACTCTTCATGAAGGAGGGGCTGTTTGCTGGCTGAACCTCACAGGGATTTGTTTCAGAAAAGAAGGGAGAGAAGGAGGACTGTTGTATCAGGACATCAGCACACAAACACTGTGCCACGCAACTTGGGCTGAGAGCATAGCACACAGCTCTTCCTGCCCCCACTAAATGGTTCAGGAACTGATTTGTAGACACTCTCCTGAGAGCCAGCATAAGGGAAGCTTAATGATTTTATCTAAACTGTTTCTAAACTGGTGCAGTTAAACAGCTAAATTTTTTTTTCCTATTATTTTTTCCCCCGTGTGTACTCAAGGCCCGTGCAGATTAAAGATAATAGTTACCATTACTGCTAGGATGCTTTCATTCCTAGAGCTCAAGTGTTTTGTGAGGATGAGTAAGTGTTATCAATCTGATTGAACAGTTACACATACCTAATTACAAAGACTTGAAGCAATTGTTGGAGAACCTAGTGAATGACACTTGGGCTGTACAGGCTCAGAGAGCATTGACCTACTACAAGCATTGCTTGACCTACTTCTGTGAGGAGTTCTCTTGCTTCTTGGGGCTGGAAAATGGTCATGTGTATTTTTATCAGAGTGAGAGGGAGTGTAAGGAGGAGTGTAAATGGGAATAATTAAAAGTGAAAATATCTATTTCTTCTTTTCCTCTGCTGAAAAGCACTCTGCCCTGAAATGGTTTGAGAGGAGCTGGAATGGCCATATATTTCTCCTAAAACTGAGTGATATGGCTGCTATAAATCATCTCATTCCTAGGATAAAATCTGTTGATGATGAGCACTGCTGGTCATGGAACTGTTCTGACCTCTTGGCATTGATCTGAGCTCAGGAAAACAGGAAGGGTCATTGCTGCTGACTTAATGAAGTTGATTTGTTGAAACAGGCAAATACAAATCAGCTTGTCAAATCAGTAAAGCAGATAATGCCATCCAGGACAGAGAGTACATTTTATTAAAGGGTCTGTCTTGGAAGAAAAATATCTAGCAATGGAACTGAGGCTGTAGCTGATAAGATAGTGAACGTACAGGGATTTCTTCTGTGATAGGCTGAATGTCTTCTCTTGTTATCTCTCAAAACCATAGACGTGGCAGGATCATGATTTCTTAGCTGGTGCCTGAGATCCTCAGCTAAGAGCAAGGAGTTCTAGGCTCTACTCCCTTTTCCAGGACTTTGCTATATTTCTTATCCAGTGACTCCTGAATGTGAAGTGTGTAAACAGTCTTTTTTCCATGTCTGTGCTTTAGGTAATAACAGGGTAGGGAATCTCAGGATTGCATTTCTGGACACGGCTAAACTTTACCTCCTTGAAGCTTTAAACCCTCTGTGGCATATGGTTCCATTGCACATTGGGTCATAGGCCTTAGCTACAATACATAGGATTTAGCTACTGCAGTCAGAATGAGATTTCAGTTTCTGAAATGGAATTGGACACACGTTTTGCTGAGGTTGTTTCAAAATGGAGGTTTGAGTTCTATGCTATTGAAACTTTATTCAGGTTTAGAGATACTAAAACACTCCTGCTTTTTTACTGCTCTGTTTCATGCTGTCAGACTCCATTAACGGCTTTCACACACACTTCAACAACAGCTCAAATAAAAAGAAAAAAACCCCAAAACTTTTAAATGCCTTTAATGTTTTTTTTCTAAATTCCACGGGCCAGTGAGTCAACCCAGTGGTGCAGTGAATGGGCAAAAAGCTCTGGCTTTACAGCTGTTGTACAACACACGAACATGAGCTGCAAGCAACTGCTGTCCCCAGTGGAAAGATCTATGAGAGTGAATTGCAGAAGTGGGGGAGGATCAGAGGGGTGGTTTTATAAATGCTTCTGAGTAAGCAGAGGCTTTTGGTTGGAGGAATTGAACATCTGGTTATGGACTGTGTTTATTTCTATTGTAGTAAACAGAGGATTTGAGGCCAAAGTTAAGAATTAAATCTCTAACCCTATAGGTTTGCTGACGTGTTGTACCCATATTTTGAGCAGCATGGCTGGCACCACCCCAGTGAAACCTGTGTTTCACCAGCTGTTAGAATATTACCCATACAGTAAAGAGTTCAGATGAGAGGTACTGAAAGATTTAGAGCAATGCCACCTAGTGATAAAATACAATCTCCTGCAATAAGTCAATTTTAATTTTACAGGCTTTAAGATGCTCATTCCTTTACTGTATTCTTTGGCAATCCTGCTTGTTAGCATTGAACTTGGACATAAAAAATGCCTTGAGGTATAGTTAGACATTCTGCTCAGCACCAGCTTGGATTTGTAGGTACGGCTCATATCCCACTGAGAGCAGTGGGTAGAGCTGACCAGGAGGAGCCCTCTCGCCTCACTTCTTTTCTCCTGTCTTATACCAGTCAGTGGCTGAATGCTGATACCGCTGCTTAGCAGGAGGGAGTACATCTGAATCTGACCATTTTTAGCCTTTGGTGACTGATAGTGAATCATATTTCCCCCCCCAACAGCTGCTTGAATAAGGTGACCATCTGTTCCTTATTAAAAAAAAAAGAAAATCCTTTATTCAGTGCTTAATGTTGTGCAGCCTGTATCAGTTGAATATAGGGTGTACTTTGTCCCACATTTCAGCAATAACCGCACAGAGGAGTCTATACAGAGATACAATGGCATGATTTGGTAAGATCCATGATTGCTGCATAGCAAATAGAACACTGCAGACTTTTCTTTCCCTTCTCCGGCATATTTTTTTTTTCCTGTTTTTCGTATTTATTTCCATTAATGTATTTCCTGGTAGCACAAACAGTTGTTCAATATCTCCAATGCATTGCTGTGACCCTTTAGTAGCCAAAAGTTTGACTGTTCTAGATTATGCACTTCCATAAGAAAACTGAATTGGTAAGATTCTCACTGAGATTATTTTTGTCTTGTGATGCCCTTCATGATGCTGGTGATCCTGCTGCTTAATTTTCTCATGCAAGGTTCTCATCAGCATGGTTCAAAGGGATGGCTCCCAAGAGTAACCTATACAGGATATGGCTAAAAGAACCTGGCAAAAAACCCCCCTTGGGCAAAACAGCAATGCACATTTGGGGAACCAGATGCCTTTATGCTTTTTCTTTTGGATTTTAAAATAGTGGTCCGTAGCTGTGGCAAGACTAGTGTCTTACCGTCTGCGTTAGGTGAGGTATGTGTACAAAGGCAAACCTGTCTTTGACCAGATCTTTTGTTTCCTTTCCCATACAAATTCCTTTGTCCTGAATCTGAAACTGTTGATTTCAAATGGAGTGTCAGTCTCTCCTCTTTCTTTGATATTGTTGTATTCTCTTAAGTGAGATGGAATACAGATGGAGAAGTTGCTGAATCCCAAGTCCTCACTTGGGATGGTGATGCAGCTCTGCACCCATTGAGAGGTATGGGTTGCAAGGAGCTAAAAAGTGTTGAAAAGGCTCTTGAAGAGCACCCTGTCTTGAAGCCAGCATAGTAGTTCTGATGGAAAATAGGTCCTTACTCCTCAAAATCTGGTTGTGCAGCAAAGTAAAAACAAAACCAAAACCAGACCCAAACCAAAACCCCAAATAAACTAGACTTCACTTTTGCCATACCGAGATGTTTATTGAAGATTTGAACTCTTATCTGCTCCTAAGGGCTTCTTTCTTTTCTACAAGCAACATTAAGATGTAGGCAAACACTATGTTTTGTAGTGGTTTAGAAGTTTTGAGCTGAGCCTGCAGACGTTTTTCTGATGTTCATTATCATTATCTCTCAGCAGAAGTAATAACAAGTAATGCATTTCTTTATGAAAAGAACGATGGTATGAAAGAAGCGTTTTTCCTAATGATTTACTTGCTCATATTTTTTCCTCTTTTCTTACACTGACAGAATTGTCTTTTTCAATTATGAATGTGCAGTAGCTTTTTAGTGAATTGTTTAGGAAGCAGCCACGATACTGCTGAGTGTGACAATACGTGTGTATACACTTCATAATGATTTGGAAAAGGGCAGCACTACAGAAAAGAAGGTGTAGGAACAGATATGTTTGTTTTCATGCCAAAAATCCAGACAAAATTATTTCTGCCAGGGGAGAATTTCAAAGAACAGATAGGCTTTGTCATCCATCTCCCACTGATTTTCAGTAGGCTTTGTATGGCCTGCCTTTTAGAAAATCTTCCATTTTTCTTTACAAAAGGCTGTTTATTGTCTACAGCACAGCACTTCTGAACTCAGCCTGGAATGAGGTTTTGTTGTATGAACAGTCTTAGCAATTGTTAGACGAGGTGCATATGAGAGGGAGGGAAAAATCTAAGCTTTCATTTCTCCCTATGCCTTTCCCCTTGCTAACCTGTCCTTTGCCAGCTGTGGCCTCCAGCACACTGCTCTTTATGGCATGACTGGTGGCAGAGAGCTGGGCTGGTGGGTGATGGCAGCCTACACTCAATGCCACCATGCTGGGATGTGGCACACTCTGACCCTCCCAATGCCCAAGCTGGCACCTGTAAAAGACTCTCTGCAGCATCCTCTGAGCTTTGTGTCCCAGTTCTTATCCTCTGCCAGCATCCCAGATCCAGTGTCTCTGTACCAGGAGTGTGAGAAGGTCACTGGTAGTAAGGGGAGAGGTTTTTAGGGAGGGCCTGGGAATGAGACAGCTGAATGTGACAAAATCTGAAGGTAGCTATGCAAAGATCCAGCAGGAAATGAACCTTAACAGGGGTAAATATCTATTAGCTTGAAACTGCTATTTTGGCATGATGCTTTAAGCTACTTTGAGGGGGTTCTTTTCTATTTTTTATAGTGGTGATTAAGATTTTTTTTAATCCATGATGACATGAAGGGAACATTGCTGGTCTGCAGCCTTTTCCAGGGGAGGAGGTGAACTGCAGGCATACAAAATTGGTACAAGAAAGAGCACAAACAAATTCACCTCAATCACATACCAAGCTACTTAATTCTGGCAGTACTTGGCAGCTGAATTACAAGAAGAGTGATTGAAGCCCAACAGAGATGGGGGAGATTGTTTTCATGGTTTTGCCTCTACTCTTCAATGGGCTGCAAGGCTTTTATTTGAAATGGAATATATAGAAGTTTTGTAAGTACCTTCCATCAAAGGCATATTTATACAATGAAGCTTTTGATGTTTATTCTCCTGTCAACAAGGAGAACAAAGTTAGTAGTGGAAGAGTTTAATTTACCTTTTAGAAACTCAGAATTTCAAACATAAATGTGAAAGAAACCTACATTTATCTGAATATATGGTGCCACATTTCTAATTTATGGATACAAACTTGAGTCTGCCCATAGAGAGCTTTCAGCTCAGATAGGAGAAAGTTCTTGTTTTAGTCAATCCTGCCTTTCTAAATTGTTTTTCTGTGATTGTACCTTTTGTTTTAGCACTTAAGAAAAAAGAAAATCCACGAAGCAGTTATGTTTTTCTTATGATTTTTTATTCTTGATTGGAAGCAAAGCCTGAAATTCTAATACATGGAAAATGAAAAGATTCTGAAAATGTATCTTTGTTTCACACTGATGATTGCAAACTACTAAGATAAAAATTATTAAACATTCTATGGGGAGCATAATATGTTTGAATGAATGAAATCTAAAATTAAATGGACAACAGTAAACCCAAATTTTTCAACATTGTTTATTTCAGAATCAAACACCTGGTTTTTACCCAGCAAATTGTCATGAAAACTGTCAACACTGCGTATGGGTTTTGTTTGCAATGAGCTGCATTTTTTGGTGGACAGCTGCTTTGTTCCATGTTCAATGGCAATCGGTGCTCCACCAGAGTTGAAGTGCTCATTATTAGTTGTGCCATGCCTGTATGTTGTCACTCATTTCTCTTCATCAAAGAGATGAACTATGACAAGAGCTCAGAAAGTTGAACAAACTGCAGTTACTGCTCTCTCTTCTGCACCTTCCCTGAGCCTTTTGGTACTTCATTTGGGACACAGTTGGGAGCTTCCCAAGGCAAACAGTTATATTTGTTAGTAATGCATGTGGGTGGATTTCTTGGAGACCATCTTGCTTTTGACATCCTGGTTTGAGTTCCACTTTCAGTCTCTCTGATGCATGATCTCTGTCCCTGACTCAACCTATCCAGCCATATTCCTTTGGCGCGGTCATTCCCATGGCTCACAGATATCTTTTTACCTTGACTTTCTGCTGCGTTTTTCCCTTAATTCTGCTGCTGCTGTTGGGTTTTGGTTTGGTTTGGGGGTTTTTTTATGCTAGTATTTCCAGGTCTCACTTAGGAGCTTTTCCTTCACCCATTGTTGTCTTCTAAAATGTCGCTGAGACCATCTGCTCCAAACTGACTCTGCTGAGCAATTCCAGTTCTCTGGTATCATTTCACAGGCAGACATGGTCCAGACAGTCTTGGTTTTCAGCAAAGAACTCAGCAGCATAAACCCCAAACAAGTCTGGTAAATGTGACAAGCATATCCTCTTAATAGAAATGAACCACACATTTTCTTTACTTTTAGCACCTCTCTGCCATGGCTGCCAAAGCTGAGCATTTGTCTTCATGGCTATTAAGCTGTGGCTAAGAGTCAGGTTCAGGAAATTACTTAAGCACATACTGCCATGTAGCAGACAGACATGTACATGTTGTAGTTCCAATGAAATCCATGAGGCTTTCAGCATGGGCATAACCTTAAGCATATTTAAATACTCAGTTAAACACCATCTTCTTTCAAGGGCTTTATTTTTCTGTTTTGTGAACGTGTGTTTTACATGTAAGCTATTTTTGCCCATTGTGGATTGTAAACTCATCAAGCATGGGAGCTTGCTGTTATCTCGACAGTTTTCACTTTCTGCCTGTCAGACACCGTGCTGCTTACCAGCCCCTCTGCTGTTCCTTATGTCTGGAGGTGACAAATGAAAGAAAACCCAAAACTGAGGAGAAAATTACACCTTTCCTTCCCCCACCCTCTTTGTCTGGCCCAAATGGCCTGCAGTCAGTGGATGCTGAAAACCTATTCTTATACTCTTCTTCACTGTTTGCATTATCATGTTACTAAATTAGTACATACTGTTCCTGTTCACTCTGACACTTGGCAGTGTAACACCTGTATAGATAAATGTGTGTGTTGTGGGGATTCTGCCTGCAATTTAAAGTCTAAGTAACTAGAAACTGTGGATTAGGCTTCCAGTCTTTAAGTGTCCTGTAAGCTTGAAAGGTCCGTGCAGTCCCACACAAAGATGACATGAAATATTTCATCTTAGTTCTTAAATCCTGTGTCTGGTAATTGCCAACCTTCTTGAGTTCACATATCTCAGATACAAAAAGGTGCCTGCTGTAGCCCCCTTCCTTCACTAACAGCATTTAACATACAGCAGATCAGGAACCATGTGCTTATAAGAAACAGTAATAAAATATGCCAATAGCAGAAAGCAGTTAAAATATTCAGGCAAGTATTTTTATATAAGGCAAATTATCTTGAAGTCATCTAAGATAACTGTATCCCAAGCACTTTCATCTTCAAGCTCCACACAGAAACTGTTTTTGCTTGGCTTCATCAGTTTGCTAAGTTAGCTCATACATCCATCTTTTCATCATCATGCTTAAGTGGCCCAGATGTGTTTTATGAAAATGCTCTTTTACAGTCATGGCTGATTTGGCAATCAGCCCAAAGTGGAGCAGTAGTAGCTGTGCTCTCCCTGAACTCATTTACTGTCATTTCTGCTTTGCTTTCCTCATACCTGTGCTGTTCAGTATCAAAGCAAAACAGTTTAAAGCCTGCTCTCACACACTGTCACAAGATGATCCACAGCAAGGCTGATAAGTAGATGTGCCTAAAGGAGCTCTAAAGGAGCACTTGTTCTGGAATCTTTCTGAAGTGACTTTTATCCTGTAGCTGAAGTGGGCCAACTCACAGAAGCGAGTTGGTAACTGTACATTCAGTTACACAGCTTCTATGGTGTTCTTGATGCATAGAGAATATAAGGCTCTAGTTCTTGCTTTTATTCAAATAGGTCTGTTCATTCCCTGTCCTAGTACCTTATGAACAAGATTGTTAAACAGTACTGTTTTAATTTTTCTCAACTGTGGGCTTTTTAACTATGCACCCAATTCTTTCCTTTTGAAATCTCTTCTTGTGCCTTTTTAATCCCATTCTGTTGCTCCAAATATAGGTATTGCCTTTGAACCTGCTCCAGATTCCACTTAAAGCATGTTTGTATGCTCACTTCACAGAGGATGCTCATGTGTTTTGCTCTCTCATAACATGTGAAATGTAATTATTGCATTATTCTATTTCCAGCTTTTCAGAATGCTATGCTTGTGCATCTGCTAGAATCAGTGATTAAAGATCAAACCAATGTGAATTTTATACTTAGGACTCAATTGACTTCCACAGGAAGGAAATGAGTTCTTACAAATTCCTGTGACATACTGGTCTCTGTTGGCATGGTACCATTCCGTGCGGTCCCCAGGGAAGGAAGCACCTCCTGTAAATGTTAGTACTTTGTTGACCTTATACTGAATGCCAACTACTTGTAAAATAATTGTAGTCATTTAATGGTTGTTTAAAGATGTATTCAGCAGTCCATTTGGGAACGGGAATTGTTAATCTTATATAATTCTTTTAAACACTGTTGTAGTTTTGACTGGTAAAACTAGTAGTGTTGTTTATCCACCTTCTGTTAGAAGAGCCAAAATTTATGGGGAACCTTAGTCTATTTCTCTGGACCAACTGATGAAGTTGGAAAAAAAAGCAGGTTTTTTGACCCATAGTGTCTATGACATGGCTTGTGTTTGGAAGACCCTTGATACCACATGACATGTCAGTAAATAAATTGGATACAAAATCAAAATGGCCTTTCTGAAAGAGACTATAAACTGTTTCATAAACTATAAACATGCTAGCTTGTTAAGTATAATTACAGAGTAGGAATTATTGCTGAAGTTGATTTTATTTCTATAGAGGTTCCAGAGAACTGGGTCCAAGAAGTGATCTCTGCAAGATCTTGCTAAATCCAGTGCATCAAAGTACATTCATTACTGAAAAAGTCTGTAGGTTAAAAAAGGAAGTCATAAACTGTAAGAGAGGAGTGCTGAGTGATCTGGGTTGTTTGGAAGGCTGCATGCAAGTAAATGATGTGTATTCCAGTAACATGGGATAATGTATCTCTACAGACAAAGCTCATTGGCCATCAGGGTACAATAACATGTCCTAGAGAGCATTGATCCTGAAGAGCGCTTGAGGGAGATAAGAGGTGTACAAGTCAGTGTGGGTACTCTGCTGCACATCAGGGCGGCTCGGTGGTAAGGAGACTGAATGAAATCCTTGGCTGGTGAAACACAGGGTAGCCAGGAAGAATAGAAATGTGATGTCACATCCATTTAGCACTGGCCTGACCTCTGCTGAAAAAATAATCTGGTGCAGCTATGGTTCATAATTCAAGGAGTAAAGCGATTTAATGGGAATGGTTGAGGGATGGAAAATATGCCTTACATAAAGAGGTTCAGGGAGTGCTGTCTATATGCCTTTATCATTACAACTTTAAAGCTACCATGTGGGATAATAATAGTTCAGCAGTTCCATGGAAGAATTCGTAATAAAAACAGCACCTAGAAGTCAGTGTAGGACTAATCAGTATTTTAGAGAGGCAGAGTTACAACTTTTTACAAATGGCTGTAAGCAATCATTGGAACAATGGCTGTAGTAGGTCAGTCTTGATTTTTAACTCAAGTTTGGTACATTAAGGAAAAAAACCCAACCAACTACAGCCCAAAAGCAAGAACTCAATACAGACAAGCCCTGCCATTTACCTAAAGCACTAGGTTAGCAAACCCAGTAGTCCTGTCTGGTCTTCAGCTTCTAAAGTCATCAACTCAAAATGACCATTTTTCTTTAAATCGCCTCTTATAACTGCGTTGTCTCTTCTTGGTGTTATTCAGAGCTGATGCTTTCACCCAGTCTTTTCTAACTTAATCTCTCTTCTTTTATTTTTTCCTTTTTTAGCATCATCACAGCCACTGAAGCTCAACATGGTGAGGTTGATATGGTAGAGCCAGTTGGTGCTGCCTCCTCAGCATTGCAATCCCTGCCATATAGTTCTTTAGTAGCATTGACTTGCAGAGCAGTGCTGTCACCTGGGAGTTGGGGATGTCAGAAGATGTGCAGTGAATGATTTATCACAGGACTGAGTAAGCAGTGTGACTATGGTCCCAGTTGCTGAATTGTGTACAGGATCTTGTCTTGCTGATTTGAGGGAGCCAGGAGGGCCGCTCCATTGCCTTTGTTATTGATGTTCCTCTTTCTGTGGACTGGCAACGGAATGGAAAGAGGCACATCAACCAAGGGAAGACCTGTGGGGGAGGAAAGGTTTATGTATATATATTCACAGACAGGAATTTAAAGTAGAGAAAATCCCTTTCCCCTGCTTCTTTTTAATTTTCCTTTAGTTTCTGATCCTGAGGAACAGCTGTGGGTGGAAACCAGCAGGGCCTCCATCAGTTGCCAGCAGGTATTACTGACCCAAGAGTTGCACAGGCCCCAAGTCACCTGGAAACGTTATGCAGCAGGATCTACTTTAATACTGGGAGGGATGTGGTGAGGAGAAATGTTACTGAATATTGATGAAAACAAGCAACTTGGCTTAAAGAAATAACATATAAAGTTGTTTTTAATAACCGCCTAGATGCTTGGAACAGGCATCTAAAAGCTGAATTCTATTGACATAATCTCTTAATGAGGCTGCAAAGATGTTTTCCTTCTCTGCTGTGCCATTTCAAATGTTTTACCTTTCCCTCGTGTTTGATTTATTTTTTTTTAACATCAGTCATTCATTTACAGCACTTCTGTTGATTTAAATAGGTTTTGGATCGGGCTCCAAGTTACCATTTCCCTTCTGTTTGAATAGGGATTTTCTTTTATCCAGAGGAAGGAAATCAATAATTTGTCATGACAAACCAATGCTCGTTTGGATTCACAGTCATGCAGTGAACTCTTCCGTCATTTTCTAAAGCACTTTAGGATAATGGAAGAAGAGCCTCACTTGTGATCTCTGCTGTTTTCCTTTGTTTCCCCAGATTGATTTAAGTTCCGTGCTCCATTTGGCCATTTGTAGAACAGATTACAGTAAATCTATCATTTTGTTTGTTTTAAAGGCAGTACTAACTTTTCATGCCTTCCGTGCCCTGAGTCTTTCCCAGGGGACCACTCAGGGATCCATCAAAGGATTAACCTTTGCCATGACAAATTAATAGTTGTAACTGTAGGAACAAGCTAAACGATAAGGCCACAAAGATGGTCAGGGGTCTGGAGCATCTCTTATGAGGATGGTCCTGCGGGAGCAGGACCTGCTTGGTCTAGAGAAGAGAAGACTGAGAGAGGATCTAAGTATCTCAAAGGCGGGTGCCAGGAGGATGGTGACAGTTTCTTTTCAGTGGTGCCCAGTAACAGGACCAGGAGCAATGGCCATGAACTAAAACACAAGAAGTTTCACCTCAACATGAGGAAGAACTTCTTTATGTTGAGGGTGGCAGAGCACTGGAACAGGCTGCCTCAAAGGTTGTGGAGTCTCCCTCTCCACATGGAGACATTCAAAACCCACCTGAGTGCTTTCCTGTGTAACCTGCTCTGGGTGTCCCTGCCTTGGCAGGAGGGTTGGACTAGGTGGTCTCCAGAGGTCCCTTCCAGCTCTAATGATTCTGTGGTACCATGATGTAAGCTCACATATTCTGTACCCTTTGTTTCCACTTGGAGTTTTACAGATGGCAGATTATTTTTTGCAGTTCTCATCCTCTTAGGTGCTGCCACCTCTGAGATCCCACCAGCACGTAACCGCTCCCCATCCTTGGCTGTCTCATCACAGGGAATACCCAGGTGCTTTCCTGTCGGTGCTTTCTCTGAAAGCATTTGGGGATTGCTGAGGGAGCCTGGGCCCCTGTGGAGCTGAGCAGCTTTTTGGCTCAGAGCAGAGTTGGGGGCCCTGGGTCCAAGGCTGTCCCCAGCTTTGTGCCAGGACTGCCTGACCTCCTCTACGGGCCCGGCTTCTGTGAAAAGAGGGATCGCACCACTTTGCCCATTGCCCCGTGAGGAGCTGGTGTGGGGTGCAAGCTACAGAGGAGGATGTGGAGGGCACTCCCAACTTCGTGCTTGATGGGCTCAGAGGAGAAGCCGGGTGCTGGTCCTGGCCATGTGGTTTTGGCCAAAGCGTTTATCCCTCCTGCCCCTAAAGCTACCC
>NW_009939465.1:84329-129513 GCF_000696875.1 Nestor notabilis | reverse complement strand
CAGGCTGAACAGCCCCAACTTTCTCAGCATAGACAGCTTTCCAAAAAATCTCCTTCTCCGTCAAAAGAAACTTACTTCAAGCACAACTGACAAAAACCAAACCAAAGCAAACCAAAATTTTTGTTCTCATGTAAGACAGGATCAACACAAAGTTTTCTGAGCAAGTCCTCAGCTCTGTCATTACTCTGGAATGGCAAGCGAGAGCAAAAACCTGATTTGTCTAACACAGCACGTCAGATGACCAACTCTGCAAATGAGTTGAGCACATTATCTGTTAAAACTGCATTTTCTTCTGTAAATCCTCTGTCTGTGTATGTATCAATGTACGTTCATAAACAAATGTTTATGTATTCTGGCAACTTAGCAGTACAGAAGCTCAGACACAACAGGTAACACAAAACACTTCATTCCCAATACTTTCATTATTCTTTCATAATGCTGATATGAAAAACTTACCTTGAACAGCATCTAAGTAGTGAGCTTAAAAAAGAAAAGAACAAAACTGAGATGGATTCAACTTCTGTACCCAAATAGAGTCACCACTTGTTTATGGCTTGCCACCTGTTGGTTAGCTATAACGTGTCGCCCTCTTACTGCAGTCAGATCTATTCCTGCCACCGTGATCAAAACACATTGTGAATGTGACTGTTCTCCATCTGATGACAAGCATGCAGAGGACACCTTGGGCCATGCCTGGCAGTGAAGAGCAGCTCTGTTTATCTTTTTAATTATTTTGGTCCTTTTCTGAATTTGCTTTACAAAATCTTTACAAAATTAGACTGTTCCTCCTTCACAAGCCTAATTCTTGATCTAGCAAATCTGATTTAATAAATTCTAGAGCCAGTGAATGAATTATCTTAAAATGATCAAGATATAGGTAAAACATTCTATTTAATTTTTTCCAGGAAGCAAGCATGAGAGCTTATGCTGCTTATCTCTGAAAATTAATTACCCTGCTATTATAAACAATTAAAACGTTCATGAAAAATGTTGCTTTGGGACATTTTTGGGAGAAACACTATTAGACTTTGCAAAAAACTGTTGCTTTCGATTAAAAATATAACTATTACAGTCATATAGTAATGACTACTAAAAAGACCTGAAAGTTTCACCACATTAGGTATATTATTAGAAGCCAACTATAGAAAAATCACTTCTAGTAATAAGTAATATATGTAAATCCTCAGACATGAAGGCAAGAGATTCAATGCAAGAATTACTTAAGCTGAAAAACAGCTTCATCCCCTTACACCTTTTATTTGTTACACATTTTTTCCTCCCTAACTCAAAATTCACATCTGAACACAACCCAAAGATAGGTTTGGACTGAGATATCTTTCTTTTGTTTTTACAAAAAATAAAAACTAAAATTCATCAGTGTTATTTCCTCTAAAGAGAAAGCTGCACTGAGCTGCCATTCTGTGGGACAAGCAGGGTGCACTATCAGTGCCAAGGCGCCTTTTTACACCTGGTCTGATTATAGGTCTCTTGTTCCCCAAAATTACTTCAATCAGATAGATGGCCATGGCAGATCTTTGTATAAATGGTTAAGATTTATGCATTTTAGTTCTCAAGGTTCAAAATCCCCTTACCAATGGTGCAGTGGTCCCCTTCCCATCCAGGGCTGCACTCGCACTTCCCGTCCTTGCACTGGCCATGTTCTGCACAGTGAGAGTGGCAGGTACGTTCTTCACAGGTTGGTCCAACCCAGCCCTCTTCACACTGGCATATCCCTCTTGAACAGACACCGTGGCTGCCACAGTCCAGGGTACACAGCTCTGCACAGGATTACACAAAGACATTATGTGAAACAGTGGTTTCAGGCTGCGGATAGACTTTGCACCGATGCTAAAGTTAATGACTTCTACTAATATTTCTCACCAATGGGAACAAATATGTGATTTCATCACCCAGTACAGACCTTACACAATCTCTCTGCCTCCTTCTTCAGCAGTAATTTGCAAGATCATTTATTTGTTTGGGGTGGGGGCTGCAAAAGATGGCTTTGCACATGGTAGGGCAGTGGGTCTAAAGCTGACAAACAATGACTTGAAAAAATCCAAATCTTTTGACTGACTTCAGCTGATGCCTTTAATTACCAACATGCCAAGTCTGCTCCTAGGACCCACCAGCTCAGTTCTGAAATCTATTATAAACTCAAATATTACAAGTGAGCTGAAATAAAGGATGAAGTGGCACGTCAAATATATACAAGCAAAATGTCTTTGAAGTATTCAGATGTTTGTAGTGATGACAAAATAGCCTTCACTTAACAGTAAGAAGATCCACCAGAAAGGTAACAGTGAGAAAGCAGAAGAGCAACACCCCATTCTGATGGCAATATACAGTATCACATGGCTTACAGGCCATGCAGATCCACCTAGTTCTAAAATGGCCTTCAAACATTAAAACTTTTTTTCCATCCTGACTTTCATGAGTCAACTGCTCAGAAAACAGAAGAGCTGGTTTGGGAAGACAGGAGTACCTCCTTCATGGCACTCAGAAGAATTTCTCTACCTGGGCATTGTAGAATACCACTTATCGTGAAGTGGAATGAAAATCCTGAATTATTTCAATACATCACAATATGCCAATTGCAATCTACTTCCACTTAGCCTAAAGTTGTTCTGTGAAAAGAATGCCTTCATTATAAAAAGGTTCCATGTAGTTTAAATTTATTTAGAATAATTAGTGTCAAGAGACCGAATTTGCTTGTTATTCTGCAATTAACCTGCCACAGAAATGTTTCCTCCTTCTTCCTCTCGGAAAGCAGCTGATAGCACTACAAGTGTAAGCCAAATAACCGTGTCTGCTCTGATTTCAAATGTCAGTGTTACATATTTAGTTGTGGCAAGATTTTTCCCTTGACAGATTTTAAACAATGATCATTTATATCCTGGAACTATTGTATATAAACATTCTTCAAAGCATTTGTAGTGACAAACGCTGTCACTGCATAGATCAAGAAAAGTTTTTAAAGTTTAAATTGAAATCTTATCAGTTCCAATCATTTTACCACAAAGGAAAAAGCAGCACAGAAACAGAACATCACAGTGACATCGCAGACATGCCGGCCTCTATCTCGAGTTAGAGCCTTGCCCTTGTTTTTGTTAATAGCCAGGGTGATGGCAGAGTGCAATTGAAAGAATCAGTGGGTGACAAACTGGAAGGGCATGGTCAAACTCAAAATTACCTTCAGAAGCAGCAGGCATGGTAATGAACGCAATATAGAATTCAGTAAAAGCAACTGTGCAGTAACTGTCCTGAGGAAGTCACAAACAGCTATATAGAAAATAATTAATTTTACTATTCAGACAGGGACTTGTGTTATACTGCAGTACGAGCTAAACATAATTACTGGATGATATTCCTGCAAGAGTCTGTAACACAAGGAAAAAGAGTGCTCTGATGCATTCTAACGAAAACCTGTGCTGAGCCTGGAGCATTATCCCTTGATTGCTGCCTGCTAATCATGTATTAATCTAACGCTTCATGCCTTGGACTGCCTGCCTGCAGGTACTGGGAAGGATTTCTTTCCCCCTTGCTGCATAATTTGGCTTGGCTTTTTTGTTTTTTTACTTGATTGTTCCTTGGAAACCTGGGAGACCGCCCCAAGGTCTACATGGGGGACTTGCTCTGTTATTTCACTGGTACTGAAGTGGCCCAAATACTTGCACCTACGATCAGGAAGTAAATCCCACCAGATCTGGGATCAGAAAAGAATCACCCCCAGGCCAGACTGCTGCAGGACCACTGGTATTATTTTAACCTATCTTTATAACTTGGCGCATGGACTAACTCCTGAGAATTAAATCTAACAAATTACCTGCTACTTCAAGGATTTAGGCTGCTAGAAGGATGCCTTTGATCTCTCCTGATCTCCCTCCAGTTCATTATAATTACTGCTTTTGGTGTTTTAATGTAAGTGGCAAAGATTGTTAAAGGGATTTTAAGAAATATTCTGCAGTTTACACTGTGCTGGGTAAACGGAGCAGATGGTTTTTTGACCTTTATGGATTGAGTGTCTGCTACATAGTTTTTTTGCAGTTGTGGGACTGGCTCAGTTCAGCTGATGGCAAAACTTTGGGGAATATTGTAGGCATCAGTATGCAGAAGTGCCAGTGTAGGCTGGAATGACAGAAGTGGGGAAACAGCAATGCGCAGAGCTTCCGATCGTGTCAGCAGCTCCCACCACTTCCCCATCTGTAAATCAATCAAAGAAACAGCTGTGAAAAACTTTGAACACATTCCCACACATGGCACGCATGCCTGCCTCACCTCTGCCAGCACAGTCTGATCACAACAAACTCATCTTCCAAACAAGCAAAAGAAACAGCACAGAGCCGAAGGCAATGTAGGCACATCCCTTCCAGAGGGACATGGCTCTTGCACATACTCCTATTTACAACCCCAACATTAAACAGATCTTGAAATGAAAGTATTCCACTGTTTTACTCATGTTTGACACAAGGAATAAACTGTTTAAACACTATTTAAGCTCCTAAATTCAATCAGATTAATGAAACAGAAATACAAGTTTCCTATTTCATAAAAAAATATGCAAGGCCAGTCAGTGGATAGTCTTCTCACAGGCTCCTTTTTTAAAATTCTGTATTCCCACATAAGCCATACAATTTTTCCTTCATTTTTTGTCTATTGAAATACAGTGGCTTCCACTATCCCAACCCAGCACACATTTGGGACCCCAAACGGGCTCTATGTGGTGGGACACATTAGGTTAGTTGTCCTGCACCCAGTTACTCAGTTTTCACACCTTGTTTCCGCCAGCAAGTCAGGGCTCAGTAACCAGATACCGGTAACTGAGTAAAAAGTGTTACAAAAAAAGCATGTGTCAAACCTGTTTCGGCAAAGGAATGCTGAACGATCTTACCTAGCTTTTGCCTTTCCTTCCAGTAATGCATTTTTTCCTCCATATATTTAATCTAAATCTTCTTTGATGCAAACCAAACAAAACTCTGTAAGCAGCTGATGTAATGAAACTTGTTTTCTTAGTGTGGAACAGACACTTTCCTCAGACACGCTAGTTGACCTGCTCCTCAGTACTTTATGGTCACTGAGACCAATCTTGAGACTTATATTTGTTTGGGTGATTTAATATGAGGCTTCAGAAATGCTGTTTACCATGATAATATATTCTTCTGCCATGCAAATTCAAGATTCTCCCCAGACTTCTCACACAAAGCAAGGGAAATCATGCCTAATGTCATTCTATTAATGCTGTGGTAGTACCCGCAGCTTTAATCCACGGCTAATTCAAACAAACAAGATGCAAAAAAGCATTATCAGTTCAGGTTGTCCTCTTTTAAACACAAAACAATTTCCTAGCTCCTCCTGTAGATAAACAAGTACAGAAGTATCAGCACAGCAGGGAGCCACATCAACATTTGTGTTTGTATTGGGAGGCTGTGTTTTCACAGCAGACTAGACAAGATGAGATACTGGAGTGAATGGGCAGTGGCTGAATGCAATGGGAAACAACACAGTAACTTCAAATAGGTAAAGAGCTTCGAAAAAAAGCTGATGTGGTAAAAATTCAGACAGCTCTGAAGCCAGACACCAAGCCAGACATCACGCAACTGTTCAGCTCAATGGAGCATCTGCCTCCTTCCGTAGGCAATGGTCCTATGTGATTGAGAAGCACCCCAAAATGCACACAACGGGCCAGCACAGTGCAGCAAGGGCTTTAAGCTTTGAAGTTGCTGATACATCCAAAGACCTCTTTTCCCTCTGACCGAAACAGCTATATTGACTCCCCCTCCTCTCCATCCACCTCCTGGCTCTCTGGTCCCTGCCTGGAGCTTATCACCTGAAACTGGTGAGCTGATTCAGATCAGGAAAATGGCAGATAATTACTCACTTTATTTTTCTGGGTTAATACCTGACAGCTTGCTGAGCTAAATCAGCCCACTGAGGGATCAAAGCAGCAACGCAGGCAGGGCAAGGGAGGAGAGGCAGATCACAGCCTGGATGGGGACTGCCCTGCTGAGGAGCTATGCTGGTGTCTGACTGGAAAGGACAAGAGCAAGGAGGAGGTGACTTATGTAAAGTAATACAGGAGGCAGGTGACAAGAAGAATAGTTCGGAATAGTTGACTTGGGGATATTACATCACAAGCCTTTAGCTGTGCTGTTATATTAATCTTCAATCATTCTCACAATGTACAGTGCACCACACACAATTCGTCAACTGTGTTGGTGTTTAGGGTTGTAGGCTTACATAAACCCAACCTCTTCTCATTGCTCTTTGTTTAGTGAGATAGCTACCTGCCCAATTTGCCTGCCTGAGCTCTACGCAGACAATGTGGAGTGTGGTGGGTTGAAGGCTGGACTATAGTGAAGAAATGAGATCCTCATGTTGTGTGAATGGTGTGAATTTTCATGGCTTCCACAAAACCAACAGTCACCCTAATTCACGGCTCTGTTTCAGCTTTTGTATCTGTACCCTTTGCAATCAAAACAAGTAGTAGGGCTGGAAAGTTAATTTCCTTATCTAAAAAAAGCTCAGCAGTGCAGACCTGCTGCGAGGAACGTGCTGGCACATTGCTGGGAGCTGGCCTCAATCAGCCCCTGCAGTTCCTCAAAGACCTTAATGAAATACAGTCTTTATCAAATCTAAAATTCAGAGTCCTTAGACTTAAACCAATTAATAAATAAGAGACCTAAAAAATGTTCAACTCGGTCTAGAATTTTCACTGACATGTCCTTAATTCTGAATGCCCGTTAATTTTCTTGGAAGAAGGAAAATGTGAGCTGTGAACCATTATTTGTACATATTCTTGAGAAGGAGACCAATATGTTGATTATTCCTGGGCTAATCTAAAAAGCATTAAAAATTCACTCCGCAGTCTTCATTTTAATTACCTAAGTCAACAATGAGCTCTTTCAAATATGTTTTATAATACGTTTCTACTTCTGTGATATGAAAGGGGAAATTAAAGCTAAATATTTTATAATTTGTAATGATAAAGGAAGATTTGAATGTTAATTTAACATGTCTCAGAAATAACTGTTAGAAAATCAGGCTAAGACCAAAACTTGTGTAAACACAAGTGGTCAAATAGTTATTATGAAAACACTTTCATTTTACTTTTCTTCACATTCAGTGGTGAGTCTTGTTCAGCAGTCTAAACCTCAAGTATCATAGTAATAATTTTGCTATCCATTTTTTAATAACTGGTTTTCCATAAAGATTAGAAATTAGTCTAATCTTGACTTTCACCCAATAAGCTTAACTGCTAGAGGCAGCAAAAAATCACGTATCTAGGACTAATAAAGAAAGTTTTTTCAATTTAAATATACATTGCATTTAATAAGCTTGCATGATAATTTCAACAATGTTCCTGAGCTTTTTAAATTACCTTCCCGCTGTGTCCTGGAGACAACTATGTTTTAGCTTTCATTTTCAGAACTGACTTTATTAATATAATCTTTTACACCAGGAAAAAAAGTTCAAAAATTTAGTTTTAAGAGTTTCAAAAGCATTTGAGCTATTTCTTTTTTTTCCCCAGTAAAACCTAATTGAAAGTTGTCCCCTCTGGAGAATGCTACCTGAGAGAGTGCACTGTAGACGTTTAACGTAGATACCAAAATTTTACATATCTGTAGTAGAAGGAATTTTATTTTTATAGTACAGCTTATATCATTTGCCTAATTTAAATAAACTCCTTGGGCAATCTGGATGTTATAACTGCATCTAATCTAGGCTTCTCCAGCAGCATCACAGTACACCAGTGGGGCATGCATTTTTTTACATTCTTGGCCAACCACAGCTATGCCTACAAACCATCAAGCTATGGACAGTTCTTTTATAGAGGCAACATGGGAATATTACATGAGCTATGCCAGCATTCAGTGGCACCTGCTCTTCAAATCTGAAATCAAAGAGACTTGGAAGTGTCTACAAAACATTGATTTTGAAGTCTTTGGCAGTCAGCTGCAGGGTTTTCTGAACGTTTCCTCTGGCAAACAGAGATCAGGTTCCTGTGTGGAAAAGAAAGCAAATGGTGCATTCCCTAACAATTGCTGTTACATCTTCTCCACATCCTTCACAACACCAAGGAACACTTGAAAGGAAAATGTCACAGAACTTTAGGTGAAATTTGGTGCAATCAAAAATAAATCAATATGATAGATCATTACCAAATGACTGACAACCGTTTGGCAAAAACAACAATAACAAAAACAGCCTCTATTGCTCTACTCTCAGAATACTAAAATAACAGAGAGTTCTGACATGTATCAAAGTGCATAGCTCAGTTTACCTATTTTAATGTAGACAGAAAACAGAGCTGCAAAGGACTTCACACGATCACCTATTCTCACTTGTTTCAAATTAAATCATACCTGAAATCCCTTAAAAGCTCCCAACAACAGAGAACCTTCAACAGGAGAATACTTGCTGCTGTACTACTTGTCCTTCTCCCCACACATCGCACGCTTTCATCTGACAATGAAATATATTAAGGTCATCTCACAATACCACAACTATTTGTGGGTGTGAGTAGTTTGCTCTGTTTGTGTGAATGAATTCAAAGCAACACTTTAATGTTAATTACATGAACAGTGCAAAACCATTGCATTGAACTTATTCTCAACATATACATCCAAAATCACTTCCAAAGATTCTGCTCTTGCAGAGTGGGACTTGGTGGCCCATCCCAACAAAAGACACACAGTGTGAGATTCATCTCACCCAACATGAGACATAAGTGTTTGAAATAGTTTTTTATTATGGTCTGTTATCAGACTAGAATGTTTACATTTATTCAGCTATTGATATTTATCCTTCCTGACACTGTCATGAAGCAAGTATATAGCTATGTTAAGCACAAGAGGAATGATTTTGTAAGAATTCTCAGGGAGAAAACAGGTCCTACTCCAAATCATATTTGCCCTCATTTGTGGCTCTGAATGATGTTAAAGAGACTCATGAGATATTACAGCTATTTAGAGTTTACCATGCATTATGCAACCATGTGGACATTCCTTAAACTCCTAAAATATCATTCTTCTCTTACAACTTCTTTATATCTCCAATTACTCGGACTCCTATTAAGTACCTGTCCTGGGTTCAGCTACAGCAGTCATTTTTCCTCCTTCTTAGTAGCTGGTGCAGTGCTGTGTTTTTGACTTTCAGTCTGGGAACAATGCTGATAACACCGATGGTTTTAGTTGTTGCTCAGTGATGTTTACTCTGACCAAGGACTTTCTCAGTCTCCTGCTCTGCCAGGGAGGAGGGGAAGCCGGGAGGAAGCAGAGACAGGACACCTGACCCAAACTGGCCAAAGGGCTATTCCATACCACAGCACGTCATGCCCAGTATAGAAACTGGGGGGAGTTACCCGGAAGGCCCAGATCGCTGCTCAGGTCGGGCTGGGTATCGGTCGGCGGGTGGTGAGCGGTTGTGTCCTTTTCCCTTGTTATTCCTCTTATCATTATTACTGGTAGCAGTAGTGGTTTGTATTATACCTTAGTTACTGGAGAGCTGTTATTTCAACCCGTGGGAGTTACATTCCTCTGATTCTCCTCCCCATCCCTCCGGGAGCGGGGGGAGGAAGGAAGAGGGGGGGGGTGAGCGAGCGGCGTTCCAAGTTGCTGGCTGGGCTTGAACCACGACAGTACCCCATTTCCTATTGACTACATGACTGATACTCTGTTTCCTATTTTCCCTTCAATAGGTCTATTTGTTTTGCTATGAAATAAATTAGTGATTACAGTAAATAAGCTTTTGGGTGGTCTCACTGACAACTAAAAAATAGCACAGCTGAAATCAATCCAGCTGAATAAATGACTGATCCTTGCGCTCCTCTTCATGTTATCCCAGGAGGTGTCCTACCAGGAGGCAATGAGGCACTTCAAGAGGTTGGGTCCTCCTCAGAGACAAGAGTCGCAGAGAAGTACTATTGAATAGTCATTATCTTCAGAAAAAAAAGAGGCAATCTAAACTCCATACAGCCCATACTATTATTTGAGATAATTCAGACAGAATTACCACACAATGATCAACTATTTCTACCAAAGGCAAAACTTCTCCAAAACTCCATTGTCTCCAAACATTGTTCATTGTAAACCTTTCTACTGTAAGATGTATGCAGAAAACTTTTCTGACGTGTTGCCTCACAGATATGTAACTACCTTCCTTATCTTCTTACCACAGGCCACAACATGTGAAATAAAATCACTGGAACTAAAATGCCACATCCTCAGTGTTACTCAGAATGTTTCACCATCAATCTAGTGACAGTTTTAATTGCTTTCTGGAAATAGTCCTACCATCGTCTCATTGAACTTATTTCTGATGCATTAAGCACTCTATAAATTCCTCTTCTGACTTCTAGTAGGAAGGCTGCCATTAATGCTATTGCGTATCTCAAAGTATATGAGTGTAATTGCATTTTATAGAAGACTGTAACATAGCTTCTGATAATGCTACACCTACTTGAAAGTAACTTTTCGAAACTCAAATTTGCTGGAAAATTTGTGTAGAAAAATAATCAGTGGACAGAGAGGTCCAAAAGGCAAATACAGCAGAGGCAGGGGAAATGACAGAGAAACTTTTTCCTTTCCTTAGATCTTTTATCACATTTTTTTTTTCAGCTTTATTTTTGTTCTGATGAAGAATATTTTCTTCCTGATCCAAATCCAATTTGTATATATAAACTCCCTCACCCTTTATTGATTTCACTCTGGTTCAATATGGTATTTTTACAGTGCAAAAATCTAATCAATACAGCCTGCAGAATCTGGACTGGTGTCGTGGTTCAAGCCCAGCCGGCAACTTGGAACCACGCAGCCGCTCGCTCACTCCCTCCCTTTTCCTTCCTCCCCCCGCTCCCGGAGGGATGGGGAGGAGAATCGAAGGAATGTAACTCCCACGGGTTGAGATAACAGCTCTCCAGTAACTAAGGTATAATACAAACCACTACTGCTACCAATAATAATGATAAGAGGAATAACAAGGGAAAAGGACACAACCGCTCACCACCCGCCGACTGATACCCAGCCCGACCCGAGCAGCGATCTGGGCCTTCCGGGTAACTCCCCCCAGTTTCTATACTGGGCATGACGTGCTGTGGTATGGAATAGCCCTTTGGCCAGTTTGGGTCAGGTGTCCTGCCTCTGCTTCCTCCCGGCTTCCCCTCCTCTCTGGCAAAGCAGGAGACTGAGAAAGTCCTTGGTCAGAGTAAACATTACTGAGCAACAACTAAAAACATCGGTGTTATCAGCATTGTTCCCAGACTGAAAGTCAAAAACACAGCACTGCACCAGCTACTAAGAAGGAGAAAAAATGACTGCTGTAGCTGAACCCAGGACAACTGGTAATGGCAAACATACTAACAGAGATTTCATTTCAGGCACCCGAAGCTCTGAAAATGGGTATCACTGAACGGGATAACTCATTCGCCATTGGGTATATCTCTGTTTACCCAGCCCTGCTACTGGTGTAAAGCAGAATACAATTACACTGTGCTTGCCACACAGGGGACTTCAGCCACAGAACCTATCTCTTTCTCCGAGGTGATACAGGTTGGCAGGTCAGACAAGGCCTTTGTGGGAAACATTTGAAATAAATGAGCAGGAGTAATAATGGCAAAGATTAGACTGACACCAAGGTGAGGGGAACGTTTGGTGTTCTGACCAGCACATTTTTAAATACTGTGTTTCCCAAGTAAATGCAGAGTTTCCTTGACAAATTTGGTCCTGTTTTATAATTTGTTTCCACTGTTTGATTTCAAGTTGTATATGTTGTAAAGCAGTGAGATTACAGTCGCCACTGGAGATTCATACTCTGACTAACAAGCTCTTAAATCCTTCACAATACACTCAGAACCACAAAAGGAAATGCCATGCAACATCTACCTTGTTGGATATTTTATTTGATCAGGAGACTAGTAAGAAAACAGTCCAGAACAATCTATCATGAGCAGTAACGAGTGAGATGAAAGCTATGAAAGCTATTACAGCTATGCCCTTGTATTCACTCATAGAGGGGAAAATGCAGTCCGCAGTTCCCCAGGTTGAAAAGCCTGTTGTGCAGGAAAAATGGGAAACCTGTTAAGTGGCAGACTATAAGATTCAGGAAAAGCATGAGGCCTATGATAACTATAAGAAACATGGAGAGCAACCAAATGGCTTTGCAGAGAAAAAGGAAACAGGCAAAGAGATGACTCAGTGGTACATTTATAAGACATTTATAAGCTGTCTCACAGGTACAGCCTGAACTAATAAAGCATTCGAAGAAAATAACGTTTTGAGACACCTGTTTTCTGCAAAGTTTCACCAGATTGCCTGAGCAAATCAGGATATGTCTTTACATAAGCACTAAATCTTTCATGATACACAGAAGTACTATTATTAACACTAAGGCTCTGCTTGGAGCATAATGCTTTCCACAATTATTTCATTAGTAAATTTGATTAGTAATATTCAGTAAAGAAGTAATGATTTATTTAAGCACCATTTGCAAAGAGAAGACACAATCTTTAATTCACTGGCTTACAGGATGACCTTTGAATATAGGTCCACTCTCAAATATTACTCACCCAGTCACGTGCTCTGTACGTTAGATGTACCTGCTGACTTCAGTAATGAAGATGTATTTTACTTACCGTATCTCCTAAGGGCTCAAAATGCTGAAAAGGTGGGCACTGGTATTGCTTCTCAACATATCACAGGAATATCTATTCAGATTCACCTGAATTGGGCAGTGGTAGCCCAAAAGTGGCACAGATGCCACCATTGCCCAAATCAGACACAGAGCTGGCACTCAGAAAGAAAGGGGACAGTGACCTGCAGAATGACCATCGACAGACCAGGACTGGATGCTTTTAAGAGGACATACTTCCATTTTTTTTTATCTTTTTTTTTCTTTTCCAGTGAAGAGCCAGACTACATGGACACACAGAAACAGTGGATCACCTAAAAATAAGCTTTAGGAACTCTGTGCCCAACCATCCATTTGTATCGCAGTAAAGACAGATATGAGAAATTAAAAGTCCTTAGCAGGTTCTAAGTAACAGCTCAGGTTCACAATCAAAACCAAAATCAGCTGCAGAAGCTGGCCTTGCTACCTCCCTTTTTAGCATAATTAAACAGTTTCTTGGACAAACTCAAGAGCCAGGCATAACATGCTCTTGCACAAAAGCAAGGAGAGCAGCCTCAATTAGCAAAAGTCACACAGCGCACAGTGACTGACTATGAATACTGCCTACATGGACAAGGAGCACACAGTTGTGTGTGCATTGCTGCGTTTGTGAAGATAAGTACAGAGAGAGATGAAGCAGCTCCCAGTAAATAAACCATAACTTCCTCTGTGTCAGCAGCACAAACAGAAATAGCAACATGCATCTGGCAACTGCTGCCGAAGCAAAGATGCAGCTCATGACTTGCAGTTTTCCTGCACCAGGGAGAAGCAGCACTTTGGGCACACAACCCTGGGCTTTAAGTGAGCACTGCTATCGCCTCCTCAGTGTCCCTGGTACAACTGCAATAAAGCTTTGTAGATTTCAAGAACTGAATGAGTGTCCTTTATCATTTTGCTCATTCTCCTCCATGCTGACGATACTTTTTGACTAACTCATCACTTCTCCCTGGTCCCTCCTGCCCATGCAAACTCTGCTTTGCCGAGGCAGTTGTGTTATTCCCAGGACACACTGCCCCATCAGGCAGGGCTCAAAGATACTGCTACTTCTCACTCTGCAGAGCTGACGGGCACAGACGGGCTGGTCCCCTTCTTCAAGATGTTTTTGTGGCAAATGCATGGGTGACCAGAGCAGGAAAATACAGATGTGCCATGTGAACAGTCAGCTTTCTGCAGTCCATCAGGAAAAGATTTTGGATCACAAGGTGATAGACATGATTTTAACAATCTGTTTATAAAATAGCCAAGGCTTCCTAAACTGAAGAGGGACATGCTGAAAGATATGCTGCAGCTAAAATACACGAGGAGTTTTGGCTCTAACACAATTGAAATATTCTTGTATAATTACCATACATTTAGTTTTATGTAAAAAATATTGCTTGAGACAAGCAAAAGTCCTTAAGGAAACCAGAGACCAGGAATTCCTTACATGTCTACATATATTACATATGGAACAATCTACACAATCAAAAACCTTAAAAATACTATATGTAGGAGAAAAGAAAGTTCCCCTGATTTTGACTTTTATCAATAGCAATTTCCTATTTTCAGAAGTTAAACTTCATAGACTCTGCTGCATAAGCATATTGAAATGATAGCTATTTTTGTAGAGTGCTTACCATGACAATAAAAAAACCCCATTATAAATACCTGCTTTTCAGGGACTGATGCAACACATTTTGCACAATAGGTGTTCTGAAATTCATGAAGGACAAAGCCTCTAGTTCTTTTAGCGCTTTTTTGTACTTTTAGTCTAGCAATTCCCATTTGTGCTTTTCCAGCTGTGTGGAAGGGAAGCTCATACCTAACACAAAAACCCTTCTTTAAATGCTGGTGGTACAGATAACTTGTCAGAATTTCACCACTGGACTTAGTTAGCAAATTAAGATTTTGTATCTCACTACTGTTCTGTTGTCCATTTATGCTGGTTTTTCCCCTTCATCACCAGATCCATTACATCAGCAGAACGTTCCCACAACTTCTCTACTTCAGACACCTCTTTTGCAAAGGGCTTTTGTGGAGTACAAGCCTTTCATATTCAGAATTTCCATCTTGGTATTTTCTTGGACACAGAGCATTCACGAAAGCCCTTTCCATACTATATTCTGTTAGTTGTTTTACCAGGATTCTTTATCACCGTGTAGATTGACTACTATGCAGGCAATAAGGTTGAGATGCAAAAAGGAATGCAGGCACTTAATTACAACTTTAAATGTCTAAATCCAAAATTTAGACCCTTAAAGTCTTTGCTCAGCTTACCTAATGTGGAGGTGCTTGAACCACCTTGGCACTTGAATTCCTCCTAAAATCCCACTTATTTGCCAGGTTTTGCTACTAGATAATCGCCCATCTAAGGCCATAACAGCTTTATGTTAAATTCTATAGTTTCACAGTCTGCATGATCTTACACGGGTGTTGCCTAAGGATCCCAATGAGCATTACTCTCAAAACAGCTCTTTTGGAGCTGGCCTAGCACAAAACACCTTGACGGTTCCTGTACACAACAGACTCCCCATAGAGCCACGATTCCATGCATATAGAGGGAACTCCATGTTAGCTACCTAAAAAGTAACATAAACAGGACCATATTGCTGTCACCAGCAATTCTGATATCTTATTCCTGGATAGAGAAGAGCTGTTGGGATAGAAGCATCGGGAATTGGGTTTGTGGATTCCAGCCAGTGGAATAAGTAATACTTTCTGACTAAGATTTACAAAAGCTGACTTAAGTAAATTAAGTTTACATCTGAATGAGGGATATTGCCAATAATTGCTGAATGAGGTGCAGACAGCAATAGATTAAGAAACTTAATTTTCAGGAAGAAAAAGGGAAGGAAAGAGCCATTATTTTTGGCATATCTGCAAAATAAGCAGCAATCAGTTGAAAAACATCTGAAGTTTCCTCATTGTATATCTCATACCCTTGACTTATCCTGTTTCTTAAATCAATACATGACTACATCAGGTATTTCTGGTTCCCTCTGGACTGACTTCAACATGCAGGAGAATTAATTTCTATTGGAGTGCTTCACTATCTTAAATTTCTCATGTTTTAAATTCTCCAGCAACACATATTAAGTATTTCAATCTTTGACTACCAAGTTTTTAACAGAAATCTTGCTCACCAGATATCTTTCTGCAAACTCTTGCAACTCTACAGGAGATACAAATCAAACTAGTCACGCATTGGCTTTTTTTTCCCGATGAAATATAGAGTAGTAAGAACAGTCTTTCTACAATGTCAGACAACGTACACCAGGGGAAACCTCAATCATCCTTTTAATTAGCAGAGAAGTAATAGTCAAAGCTCCTCACAAATTAAAGGAAGAGGACAGTTAGATGAAATTAAGTCCATCAGTTCTTTAGAACAAAACAATAAAGTGTAATTATAGTGTAATTAAAAAGTTCTTGAGATTTGTCTACAACAGGGAGTAGAGTAGAAGTACCAACACAGAACAGAGCAGTCTATAGAAAACACGACAGGTTACATCACACATTGAGAAAATTTCAAGGCTATTTTCACTACTGCGAGCTGTTTGTTGTGAATATCCTTGTCCTTAGCAAATGAGAATGACTGACACCCATGCACTGCAATTTCCTAAACCTGAAAAGCTTTCTGATTGTGATGAAATGGTTTTACCTAATTATTTTTCAAGTTGCAGTTTCTGATGTTTAGCTTTGAAACCAATTTGAGATGTCTTGAACTATATTAATAAACTATATTATACCTTCATTTCTTTCTAAAGCACTTTAAAAAATGCACACTTCTAATGATTTTTAAATTACTCTACTCTGCGCGTATCAATTTACAACAATTACAACATTTCGCATTTTCAAAGCACTTCAGTTTTAAAGAGGTTTTATGCTTTGCAAGATGCTATGCTGAAGGAAGAGGCTGCTGATCCACTTTTTACCCTTTGTAAAATTACCACCCATCTTGCTAGAGAGAGCTTAACCAAAAATAGATATGCTAAATATATACCATCTCCATATAATCATTTTAGGATGAATGTTTTTGTGACTAAGAACTGCCAGTATTCTTTTCCCAATCATAATTAGGTTGCTTCAGTGGTATAAATGGATTCAGTGGAATTATGACAAATGTCCTGAAGTAAGGAGGACAGAAACTGACCTACTTCAGCTGAATAGAGTCTAGAGAAATGAATACAGGACAGGATGCCAGAGTCATCAGCTCTGTCACAGATTCTATTACTTTTCAGTCTATAATATTTTAGGCATAGTGCTGCAATTAATTAGTGACTCAGGGCTGGATTCTCACCTGAAACACACTGGGATTGCACTGATGGCATCACTATAGTTACAATAATTTATGCTAGCTAAGGCTCTGCCCCAGTGAACAACCCTGGCAACCATTTTCTCTTCATAATTCACTCCCTTAATCTAAAGGCTCCATGTTAAAGGTGTCAATCTGAGAACAGAAGAGGAGGTTGTTTTGTTCGGTTTGTTGATGCTGCACCTTCAATTAGCCAGAGCTTCCCTTCTACCTGACAGTAGTAGTCAGTACTCACAAGTGTGACTTTTGTCTTTCTGAAAAGCGCTGCCTATGTGCCTCAAAGGGAGATGACTCATTAACATCAAGGGATTTTGGATGACAGCCTATAAATAAAGCAACAAAGATCCACAGACAGTAAGTAGAAAGTTGACTATACTGAAGCCCTGGTGACATTAAAATAGTGCACTCAGTCTTCCATCCTACTGTATTATTTTGTCATGTATGCAGTAAATCAACCCATACTGCACAGGTCAACTAAGTCATATGTTGAATATGTCTGAAGAATAGATTGAAAATCTATTACAATCTAATACAATCATAACTGGATTCAGTATGCTGTAAAGATGCTGAGACTGAAATATTCCAAGGATGACTTTTCCTAGCACAGGTAGGTTTCACAGAAAATATTTTATAATCAGTCTCACTTGGAACTAAGTATGAAACCCCTATTCTCTATTCACATCTTTTAGAGAAGGGGGAGACTAAATGAGAAACGGAACCCAATCTCCCGTGCATTTCTGCTGGGCACGTCCACCGTCAGATGGTTGAACTGGTAACAACTAGATATCTTTGGGCGTTTTTCTGTGAGTTGCCAAAGGATGACTGAACTAGGAAAACACTGAAATTAAATGAGCAAAGTGATAAACAAGTGATAAACAAGACAGTAAGGAATTAATTCAAACACAGAATACTCATATTGTGAGCATTATAATGGGTTTTTGGGTTTTAGTGCTTTACATCAAAGAAGCATTTGTTTTCCCACAAACTAATGATTAGAAAAATACACTTGTTCTTTTGACAGCATGAGCTAAAGCCATTACAGTGTTTGCAGTTGACCTGTTTGCTGTATGGTAGGTGTGACTATCGAGGCCAATCTCTTGGACAATGTACTGTTGCTCCTTCCTTTTGTCTTGGAAACTCTTTGGGAATCAAAGTGGTGAAAAGAGACAGCTCTCCTTGGAGATGCCTGTGGACCTCTGCCTGAGATCAACTTAGTTTGGTCCTTAGCTAGGCCTCCCTTATTTTAGTCAAAAGCATGCACAACTCTCTCCTTATTCCTTGTACAGTCCAAAGTGAAGACTGCAGAAAGTGAGATGGATGACTGTTCCAGGAACAGCTGACTGAAAGTAAGAAATAAAGTTACCGTAGAAGACACTGAATCTCTGTGTATATTTCAACGTAGATCACAACACAGGTAAAGGCAGCAAGAAATTGGAATAAAAGATTTCATTACATTACTTGAATAATGACTGCAGCACTGATCCTTGCAACTGGAATTATAACAGCAATGTCCAAGGTAGAGCATTTGGAAGAATTCAGCTGGAATAACTCTGTGCTGCTTCTCTCTAAATTTCTAATGCTGATACAATTTTGAAGCAGTGAAAGCCATAGTTTGCTTTTGACCTTCAGGGTACAAGTCAGTTGGCAATTTGGCAAAACAGGCTAATCCATCTCCCTCGTGGTAAACACATGTCAGCGTATAATCATACAGAACAATTAAAGCGCTTCGATGTTGTCCATAAATAAGTCAAATCTTAGCTACAGATAGGTGATTTTTTTTCCTCCTGGTATCACATATGGCTGTAGAAAGGATACCTGTCAATGATGTTTTGATTGGTGTAGCTAAAGATCTGTCAATGTTTTCATAGTGAAGTTCAGCTGATGCTGCCTAAAGAAGGCAAAAGAATCAGAAATGTATTATCTTTCTGTTTGAACATTAGCTGATAGGAAAAGCCTTTACAAATAAATGCATTAGTAGCAAGGCAAAGCCTTAATGAAAACCATGTCATCTTTGGGATAGGTGAACTGAAACCTGAGCTTACAACAGAAAATGGCTTTTCGTGGAAGGTCGATACTGTGGCGTAGAAAGAGGCCAAATATGTCTCTAACAAATATCCAGCTAAGATTGAAAAGATGGATCTTAACAGAGCTACATGAAAAGCCTACATGGGTTGTGTCCTACAAGTAGTGAAGGATTAGCAGTGCTAAATGTCTGAACAACTTTCAAGCTGCTGAGTTGCTCTTACTGAGGACCAGCTCAGCATGATGAAAATATATCCTGACAGCTGTTTTGGAGTTCTGTAAAAGGATTTCCTGGGCCTCAAGAGATGGCAACTGGCCATGAAGAATGTCGGATCTAGAAGGAGTATCTGAAGGTTGTGCAGCAAGATCGTTTTTTGGCAGTCCCCAGGTCAGAGTAGACACTACGCTGGACATCTGTGTTAAGTCAAGCAATCAGTCAAAATTGGCTTGGAAAGTGTGGAACTGTAACAGTGTTGTGGCTCTGTTTCTTCTGGTCTTGAAAATACTTTGGGAAACAAAGCAGTGCAAAGAAAGAGAGCAGGTCTATGCTACACGGGAAAAGGATCCTGGCCTCAGGCCTCTGGTGATAACAACATCTTGAAGCATTTCAGAATTACCACTCTTTTGGCTAGAAGCTGGTGTAATGGCCACATCAGAATGGGATGTCAATGACTTTGGCAGCAAGCACCTGCTCTCCTGAGATCACTGCTGTTAACAGTATGCTTTGTAGCAATGCTACAAAGGTGCCTGACTGCCAACTAATCCTCCGACAGAATAGACGCTCAAGCTGATGCATCATGCAGGACAGTTTAACTACAGCAGTAAGTCAGATGGACTCTGGGCTGGGAATATGGTAGTTAATTCAGTGCCACACAGCTTCTCTCCACAGCCATTGTGTAAGAAACATCTCTAACACTGGAGCTATTTTTGGATAGAAGACTAATCCTCAACTGTGAACACATGCTAGGGCTGCCCCAGTTATACCAGCCTTTTGTAGTATGGATGTTTTCTGTTGAAGTAGTCTGTTCTATTGAATAAATTAATTCCTTTGGAACATACATAAGGCCTAAAGAAAAGGAAGAGCTCTTCAGTAAAAACCATTGCAAAAGTTCCATGGACAATCTGAGATATTTAGCTGCTGAGCTGAAAAAGGGGATAATGCCAGAATTCCTGCTCCTATGTGGAAGCCTCCAAGAAGGACTCTGCAACACTTAGGTGCATCACAGCTACAGCCTCCTCATTTTGACAGTCCTTTTAGAAACCATGCCCCATGGGAGGCAACACTAGAAATAAATGTAATTCACACTGTTACTCTGTGTTTTTGTGCATGTGCTTCCTCAAATATTTATATATCACATTTCACCTTTTTGAAACTATCCATTTCTCGCCAACCAATTAATTCGATCATGTCACAGGTCAGTGTTTATTGTATCCAAACACTCTGCACATGCAATTTCATGTGGAATCTGGTCTGAACAGTCTGGCAGATTAGAAAAAGACACTGTCTTTAGTACAGTGACTATGCGGAAGGGCAAGTATATACAAGACCAAAGAACTGCTCGAATGATCAGGCCATACATCCTTAGCAAAATGGTATTTAAGTGTGAAAAATGAAATCTGTTTCGTAAGAAACACAGGAAAGATGAATTAGTTAATGTGAGGGTACCTTCTTCTGTCTTTCTTTGACCTTTGACTATTTAAGCTTGGAATTTTAGTGTTCCCTTGATGCATTTTTTGTTTTTATGAAGCAATAGGAAAAGAAATTTCAATGCAAACTTTCTGTGGTCAGTCATACTTCCCTAAAGGCGAGCCCCAAACCTAATACATACATACATTTTTTCTGCCACTACTCTTTTTGTGGAGGTGGTGATAGAGATAGGGACAGAGAGAAAGAGGAAAGGGGAATGTACAGAGAGAGATGTGTGTATGTAGCATTATGAGAAGCAAATGGATTTAAAGTATTGGCTCTTTTCATAAATATTAAGAATAAAAAGTATAAAGATTTTGACAGTCTTTCACCTCAAAGAAAGAAACACAATTTTAAGACTTTGTGAGAAGTTTGGATTTGTAAAACTAAACAGAAATTACAAGTGTCAGATACAAACTGAAGGATGATTTGCTTTTTATGTAAATGTCCTAGAGAAAAATCAAACAGCATGAACAACATGGACTTTTCTAGCCTCAAAAATCCATTAATGAGACCAGATCTCAGGATGGGGCTCCAAACATTGGCAATCCTTCAGGATATGTATGAGTCACACAGTCACCCATCAACTCTGTTCCTCCATTTTCACGCTAATTTCTGTCTTTCCCCATAAATGGAATTTCTTATTCTTTGAAGAGCTGGAGATGGGTAGGCAGGGGAAGGTATCACAGAGATGGTTTGTCTTTTTCCAGGTGGGCCACAGTGTATCCAGGACAATGTACTCAGGAACATTCTGGTACCTCTGCTATTTCTCCTTTTTAAAGTACAGCAAGATATATGGATTTCTATTTAGGAAAAACTTAAAATAAATTATCCTTTTATTTTGAAAGTATTAGGAATTTGCTGGGGAATGCAGAAATGATGAGGACAGGAGCCTGTATTCTTCAAGGTGATACAGGAAGGCAAATTTTCACACATACTGACAATGATGCGGTACAGCGATGGCAGGGAAGGGCAGGGGTTTGAGGCAGGCTGAGAGACTGCTGGTCTATCAGTTGCAAAGCATTCCTTGTTGTCTGACTCCAGATGAGCAGTCTGCAGTTTACCCTTACTGTCCTCTTCATGGCACGGAACCTCATGATTTTTTCCATCTGCATATGACAGCTTGTTTATTCTGACCTTGTTACTCATCTTATGTTTTCCTACTTATCTGATGTTTTCCTTCCTCAGTAAAATCCAGCTTTACTTCCAGCATGCACAGCAATCACTGATCCTAGGAAGAAAGCCTCAAGTGCAAATGTACACTTATACTTTAGCCTAAGACTTATTGTACTGCCAGAACAATCCTGAATCTAGTTTAACACCTACGAAGAAAGATATATTGGAACAGAGAAATCTGAAGTATCAAGCTACAGAGAGAAATGCCTGCTGGTGGTTGTAAAAGCATCCTTTAATAACTCAAAGGACTGTAAGGATGAAGAGAGATATTTTCGGTATTAGTTCAGGGAGGTAAGGAGAAACCTTACCTTTCTTCTAAAAATTAATCAAAATGGCTTATAGGCAAGACAAACATGATAACTATGATCCTAGCACACCAGATAAATGCAGATAAAAGCCTCTTCACTGCAGTTATTTATTCACTTACTTAACATCTAATTGCCTCATGCAGCTGACACAACAAACCTATTGGTGATCAACATCTCTGAGCTACAACAACGTGGTTCTAAAACAGAACTAGTCTGCATATTTTGTGAGTGAAAAATGAGTACATAGATAGCACCTTTCCCAATTATTTTCTTCATTAATGGAAGCACTTCTAAACTTCAGGGAATATTTTTAACACATAATAAAATACATGGTAAAAATGCAAGCAACTGGGCTTCTGCTGAAAGCAAAAAAAAGTCACTTCTTATCAAAGCAGGTACCATATCAGACAGTGTCAGATTAAAATGACATGCATTAATTTTGGAGTGCAGAATCAATGCAGGGTCTTTGCAACAAACACTGAAAATTATTATCAGGTCAGTATTTTGTTGTTTAAGAAGCTAGCATGGAGGGGAACATTTCCTGAGTCCCAACTTAAAGAGCATAACCACACACTTCAAAGATCTGAATTTGAGATTTATACTGCTCCAAGTGTTCTTCTGAATGATGATTTCTAAGAAAAATTGGTGACTTGGACCACTGGTTGTATTCCACAGTATTCAGCAAATCTGTCACTTGCATCTGTTCCGTACTGGGATGAGCTACTTATCATCCAAGATTCTGGTTTTGCCAGCTTTATAGGGGAAAAAAGGTAGTAGTACATAGATTGGTAATGACATGCTCCATTACAGAGTAAAATGTCCAGAGTGCATTCATTTCAAGAAAACGAAATGTAAATGTAAAAAGCACCTAGGAAATCCACTTCAACTCTTAATCAAATTCAGTGGGATCAAACCTTGACGGTGCTCTAAGAAAGAAAAGAGTTTTTATCTTGGCATGACAGAATGGATGCTCATTTTTGTTTAAAGATTTTTTGACAGAGCCTTCTTATTGCAGAGTCACTGCGTTTAGACTGGTGGGGTTTTTTATATCCTTCCAGTCTCTCTTAGAGCTGTGGATTCCCTCCTTACATGAACCTCAGAAGCGCTCAGTATCTCAGGCAAGAGGCATGCTTAACTCCACTCTCTAGGCCAGGAGGAACCTGCAGTCTTGCAGGTCTGCTGTTCTTGCTGTCACATCATCAGGCAGTCAACATTCTTGTCAAAGAGAGAAAGCCTTTCTATCCTTGCCAACAGAAAGCCAGTTGCTGATAAGCCCATTAAGTACCATGCCACAGCACCATTGGTTCACCCCATCTTGTTCCAGAAATTCATACTAGCACAGGAATAGCAACTACTTTCATGACTTAAACAGAAAGCACAGGCAATATTGAAAAACTAACATCTCCAGCATACCTGTGGAACAGTCTGAACCCGTCCACTGTGGTTCACAGCTGCAGAGTCCCACATCCAGGAGGAATGTGCCATGCCCGGAGCACTGCTCCTGGCACACAGGAAGGGATGTCTCGCAGTTCACACCACCCCAGCCCGTGGAGCAGTGACATTCCCCCTGAACGCAAACACCATGGCCGGAGCACATCGGATCCAAGCAGTCCTCTGGAAGGCAGGGAATACACAATTTAGAGCATAAAAATCGCACCTTTATAGTGGTTTCCTAGTGAAATGCAACATCAGGGATTCAGATTAATGTAGTGACTTTTGTGCAAACACCCAAACTGAAACGATGATAACAAACACAAGTAAAAAACAGTCTATGCTAAAATGTGTGCAAAAGTATAAGCCAAAACCAAGAAAAAAAAGCTAGCACGTAGACTGTTACAGATCTACATGATTCTGCTTGTCAAGGACATTGTCTTATTTTTAGAACACAGATTCCCAAGACAGATATATTGGTCCAAGTCAGTGAAGCTTGTGCTTCAGTAGCAGGGCTGGGAAAGAACTGAGACAATTAATAATTACTTCTACAACTGTGCATTGTGCTTCCATTTGAGTATTTGTGCTCTCTGTTTTATCTGTATCTGGGAAAAGCAAGATTTATTCTTTCATCTTCCACAGGAAGATGAAAATTTGATACAAGAGAAGTGACCATCCACTAACTCTGAGTAGTGAATCTCTGAACACTGGCTGTAAGAAAAAAATCTCATACAGTCATAAAAAGTATGTGCTGAGCAATTGCAGATAATGAACAGATTCATAAAAGTAATAAAGTACTGATGAACAATTTGCAAACAAAGAGCTAAATTTCTTCTCAATTTGGATGAAACTATTCCTAGCAAAAAATTCAGGAGCTCTAGACGAATTTAAATCAGCTGGTTAGTCCTTTATAATCAGCATATTCCTCCATAAAGCCCCAGCATTTCTTTAACAAGACAGATTTCAAGCAGAACATAGGCTGCCTTCTCTGGGGGCTGCAAGGAAGACTACAGAGTTGAAGGGAACTTGTGGGGTCCGAGCACAGGAAACAAATAGCCAAAAGCCTATTGATGTAGATCAAGCTTCAGACTAATGTTTAAAGAGGCACTTGGAAAGTTTTTGTATGTATTTCTCAAGTATCAGCACAAGTACTGTTTCACTAATTAAACTGTAAACTTTAACAAACAGTATTCTGTGCTACATGAATGAAGAGATGCTCTCTGCTAAATACTTCAGACACAGAGATTAACATCCTCCAGTTTACAGGACCTTCTGACCCAAGGATAAATCTTTTTAAAAGATTTATCTTTTGAGCTGCTGTGCCACCAATTCAAGATCTTATTTCAAGATTTATGTTGTATCTTTTTCTGCCTTCCAGGTTTGTTGCACAGCACAATGTAGTTCTGAATAGAGAGGAATCAGTGTTTCTGTACAACAGGTATCTTGCTAAGCGCAGGACAAAAATACTCAGCAATTTTCCCTCACCCTGAGACAGCTCTTTATTTTGCTGATCTAAAATTCATTGTGTGACTCCATAAAGGGTTTAAAAAGTGTCACTCTTGCAGTAATAATCTGACAGGACAAATTCAAAGGACTCCAATAGCCATGAACACATGCAGCTACTGGTGTTCCCTGGATAGTACATCTGCTACTGTGTCTGCTGTATTAACAGTACTGCTACAATACTGAACTCATACTTACTTACAATAATGTAATCTGAATTCCTGACAGAATCACTTCCACTACTGCACAAGTTATGTTGTGCAATATAGTAAACTGGACAGTTGTGTCATGCACACACAGTTACAATAAAAGCCCTACTGTACTTGGTTGCACAGGTTTGCTTCACCCACTCTAGTTCTACATATTCTACCTTTAAATTCAATATGTCTCTTCCTTTCAGGTTGCAGTACCTTCACGCTTAGTTTCAATACCTGAGTACATTTAGCTCAATTATTCTTTTCAACCGTTCTGCAGGATCACGTTATGGCACGAAACAAAGCAACTGGAACCAGCAGTCAGCTTCTCACCAGCTGCAGGCTTGTTTGGTATCACAGTCTCGGTGAGTAAATCTGTATTACTTCTTCCCATTTGGGTTTTCTTGTTTTTGTCTGTTTCTGAAACCACCAACAACTGAGCATGTCAGCAGAATTCTCTTGATCCTCCCTTTAAAAACCTGTACCAGGGATGTCAAATCCATTCTGGAGATTTTTCTGACTAGAGAATTCAAAGTATATAAAGAGCCTCCTCTGTGTGACACTCAAAAGAATTACTTAAAATCTATACAGCAGGAAGCACAAAGTATGCTATCGCTAGCTTCAGGCTAAAAGGACTAGTGAAAAATCATCACATCAGGGCAAGCACGAAGAAGAGTGCTGCTTTCTGAGGCTATGCACAGGGGAAGAAAGTCAAAGCTGATGAGCTATCTCAGAAATGCTAAGAGGCAAACGACAACTGCTTCTTTTGATAGATGAGGGTGGAGGCACATCGATTCTGCAATCAGCAGAAGTACAATTACTTGTTCTCAGAATTCCCCTCTTATTAGCCAAGCCTTGGAAGATGCTGGTTTAGTATCCTGAACGCAGGCTTACAGTAAAAATGACATATGACAACAGAATTACACAATATGCTCTAGTAAAGTAAAACTAACTGCTGCTCTTTTGGCTTTATATTGCCAGTCGTTCCACACTGAAAAATCTAAGATGTAACAGAAGGAAGAAAGGGAAAAGCTGATTGTGATCTTCTGATTGCTCTGGAGAACCACCACATCACATTTTGTTTAAATCATCTGACTGCCTTACCCTTAGCTTTTGGCCAAGTAAAAAAGTCTGCACCCACTCTCTGACAGTGTGCGCTTAGGGACGGAGGTTACTGGCACCAAGGAGGACTGGGGATGCCAGCCACCCTTCCTGAAAAAGTATCTGGAGTCTGAGAGAAGTGGAGACAAACAAATCAAGATGGTCTCACAACTTCCACCAAAAAAAGGAGTCCTTGCTTGCTGGGATGTTTTCCAGGATGCTTTTGGAGGACTGAGAACATGCTGCTTGCTGAAAGGCAAAAACTTTCACCCAGTTCTGTTCTTGCCACTGAGATTCAATGGAGGAATGGAACAGAAATCACCTGAGAACTCGAGTCCTCGCAGAGCGAAACAGAAACTGAGTATTTCAGAGGACCGCCCATGCTACATTATTAGAAAACTTTATTAGATAATGTTAAATAATTTTAGTCTTTTAAAATAAAAACGTGAATCTTGGAAATTATGTGATCAGCTTCCACTGACTGTCACTGGGACCTGAATGCCTTTACCTTTGATAATTTTCTATCTTAACATTACTTCCTTTGACAAAGTAAAGGTACTTTTGAGCTTCACAGTAGGCTTCTCACATCTACATGAGTTCTTGCCTACCTTAAAACAGGTTTGGTGATTAAAGACAAAAATCAAACCCCTGAAGTATAGAGAAGGAAATGACACAAACCTTCCTCACAAATCTCTCCTTTGTATCCAGGGACACAGATGCAAATGCCCATGATACAAGTGCCATGGCCAAAGCATGTTGGATCAAGGCACTGTTCTTCTGGAACATCACACTCGGGTCCTTTCCACCCATTTCGACACACACAGTGACCTTTCTCATATTCTCCATTTCCACTGCACAGCACTGGACAGGAATCTGAAGAAGGCAGATTGACCTTTTTAATGTATTTACATACTTATGTAGATTAACATTTATTGAATTTATCGTTTGTAAAATTGCTTTTCTACTCCATCCCCCCCATCCTCCATTTGATTCGAGGGCTGTGACAGGCTGAAATCTCTGAGCTAGGTAGTGCAACAATATCCTTATCTCCTTAGTCTGCTTCATTAGTGTACCTTAGTTTGGACCTGAAATGGGGTATCTTAGAAGATAAAAAGAATTCCCTCCCCTTGACTTCCCTCTGTGGAAAATCTACAGTGATGCCTGCTTATGATTTTCAGTAAGCTTAATATTGCTTCCCTGAAGCAAGATACTGCCCTTCTTTCTTCTAAGCGGACTTAACATCACTGAAGTTTTATCCACTACTGATCTGCACTTAAACCAGTGATGTGGAAGCTTAGTTTTACAATACAGTATCAAATTTTGAGCAAAGTCAGCCCTAAATTTGAGGGAATACTGGAAAACAGTGAAGACTTCCAGACGTCATATGGCGCTGATGATGGATAATACTGACAGAAACAAGCTCACTTAAAATCACTTTAGCATGGGTTTTTTTGCCCCAATGCTAGAAAAAAGTCTCTAAGGTTTCTTTTCTACATCTAATACAAGTTAAGACCATGGAAGCATTTGACTTCTGCAGTTTTCGCCTAAGTGAAGCTGTTTGTCACTTTTAAATAACAGAAAACATTATGCTAAGCTAACACACTTATTAAAAGATGTATTTTATAAGCACAGAGCAGATGGAAAGAGTCATGGAGGAATCTATTAACTCTGAAAATCAAGGAAAGAGAAGTGGTTGATGCATCTTAGCTCAAAGTATGGCATAAAGAAATTTTCTATGTGTTTGTACTGTATCTGCCATCTGGCTGGAAAAAGGAATTTAATCTCCTTTAATCACTTTGAATCTTTGCAAGCCCAGCAGCCACACACCATAGTCACAACCCCTGTCATGCACTGTGGGTCCGCTAATAGAAGATTACCTTTTGCACAATCGGGACCAAGGAATCCTGGGAAACAGTGACAGTGCCCCGAGATGCATTCTCCATTCCCATTGCAATTAGTAGAGCAGTCATCCAGGATTTCTGTTTGTTCAGAAAGTTGTGCACAAAGAAAAATACAAATTGGTTGAATTTGAAATGAATGGCATCTTCATCTCACTCTGCAGGACACAGCCCAGCATACAAATAGGTGCAGAAGCAGTAAAAGGCCCATCTTCATTCACAGGGAGCATAAAACAAAATTCCTGTTGAAGCAGCTTACAAATATTAGATTTTGTCTTGACAGCTTTGAGGTAACAAGTGCATCATTTATATTACACCAAAAAGCTTTTAAAGTAAGTGTTCATGTAAAATTTACCACCATTAAAAGCACTGCAAGAACCAGAATATTTGCTGAAAAATGTCCACCTTAAACACTTTCTTTTATAGCTGAAGTAATTTGTTTGAAACCTGTTTATAGAGTAAATTGCCTTCTATGGTGTTCATTTGAACTATGTGCAATTGAATTCCTTGGGGGAGGGTAGGATTTCCACATCTATACAGTCAGATGGGAAAAAAAAATAGTCTTTTGTACAGTGACGAAACTCGGTGCCATAAAGGACTAAGAACTAGATTTGAAGGAAAAAAACCCACATTCAATTCTGATCTCAAACTTGCCCATGTTTTATCACACAGCTTTGGACAGTAAACCACTTAACCTCACACATCTGGGGACAGGCTCATATCTGTACACGGATTAGCTGTTTTTAACTTACATACGGATTTCCTGCAGGAATCCAGTAGTTTATACGGGTTTTATGTAAAGAATATGAAACAAATGCAAGGTTAAGCTGCTCCCACATGGAGCAGGTCACTGTCAGGCCAGCACTAGGAGTGAGAGTCTCTGCAGCTCATGCAGGCATTGAGCAGCACAAGCAAGGGGCTACAGAACAGGGAGAACTGGGACTGTTTGATGGGCACAGGCACTAATAGATGTGAGGAAGTACCTCTGGCCATAGGAAGATGGGAAACATGACTCCTTCCCACAAAACAACAACAGTTGGAGAAAAAGAAAACCAAGATTCTTTTGAAGAATATCTGTCCATGGCAAGTGATTTGGGAGGAAAAAAAATTCTCAATAAAGGGCATATATTTGGAATATTTAAGCTAATCAAATCCGATATAGTTTTAAACTTAAATGTAACTTGTGAAAAGATGGGTTATAAGTACATCCTACAGCTAACATGAGTCACGGAAATAAGTTTACTTTGATCTTATTTATGGGCACATGGAGTGATAAGGATTGGTTCCTCTGGAAAAGTCCTACTGTTATGTAAAAACTTTCCTTTCAGGCTATTGGCTTATAACAAAGAACAGGTATTTGACACGTATCTGTCCACCAGATATCCACAACAGTACGTGGATGTCTGTTTCAAAGTCAGAAAACCAGCTTGTTTTCAGAAGGGTTTTTTTCACAGATATGCTGCATGTTATTAATTTTTACATGTTACTGTTCATTATCAACTCTTCTCTTGCTCTATGTGTACACTTGCCTGTCTTCTCAGCTTTCCAGAATTATATGGTAAATGATCTCTACATTGATATGAAATGAAGAATTAATGGTTTGAAAAGTTACTTCCCCCCAGTGCGATGGCCAGTTTGGGCTGGCCTTTACTTTAGATATGGAATTGCTAGAGGCATGCCAGATTTTGAATGCAAATTACCTCCTTCAAGAAAAAGTCTGATCAGAGCCTTAACTAAAGTGTCAGCAAAATCAATTTTGTACATAACTAACATTAAGAAACTTGAATCCTAACAGACGCTCAAGAGGAGGGCATGACTGTTTCACACAGCTGACAGCAGCATACAGCACAGATGCATCCAAGCTCTTGCTTTATTCTGAGTGTTTCAAGCTGTGGTCCTGGTTGATTCCTTTGTCACCAGAGATGTCAAACGACTCCAGCACAGTACGGGGGGTAAGGAGTATGGCTCAAGGTTTTGGTTTTTGTTTTTTTGAGAGGGTTAGCTACTTAATAACAAGATATTGGTTAAACCCTTCTGTATAAACACTGCTGCCTTGTAGTAGAAATAAACAAAGGGGCAGGTATTTGGATTCTGATTTGGACTGGAGTTTGGCCAGGTTTTATGCTCTTCACAGTGCATCTGTGAAGATGCTTCACAAATTGCTCGAATATTGTTTCCTCATATGGCATTGAATAAAGGTCATTTTTCTTGCTTGTAAAAGACTCACTTTTCTGAACAGAGAAAATATGAACTTTTACACCGAATGCAGGCATTACAATTCTATCTCAATTTCTAAAGTATTTTCCTGCAAGTCCTTCAAAATCTTGGTATTTGAATCATACTGTCCTGCTCTGCAAGGTGTTTACCATCAAGTAAAAATAGTATCCAATTGTTCTAAAGAGCAGATGGCACGTCCATTACTAGTAAAGACATCTTGCCAAACATATGGTACAACAGGTTAACTAAAGGGCATAGTGGTTAAAGTCTTGCAGCAAACTGACGCTGTCATAAATACAACACTTTACCTGAATTTAAATTGCAAAGAAACCCCAGTGTGAGCACTGCTCACTAACACCACTTCAGAGTTGCAAACTTTTGCCCACCTAAATATATTAAAAAGGCAGCAGGGATCTGATATGCCACCAGGACATTTGCTTTCTGTGTTCCAAACTAAACAAATAACTACAAAACAACAGCATTCAGCCACCAAACAATCACAACAAAATCCACAAAAGCTGCCTATTTTCTGACCAAAACAGTGAGAAGAACTAAGAGCTAAAGAACTTAAAGCCTGAGTAATTTTTGTAGGATTTATGGTTCCCATGTAAACAGAGGGCAGACATAGTCTCTTTTACTTTGAGCAAGATAACACCAGATAACCATAAGGTTAAATGCTTACTCAAGCATTTAAGTTATTGTATAAAAATCTTAACAGACATGAAAATTCACACTTAATTAATTGGATAACATCCATCTTTAACACACAAATGTTACTCTTTGTCTAATACTGGCATAAATATGAAGTTGCTCCACTGACGTTTATTAAACTAAGCTGAAATAAAACATATTTAAGAGAATACTTAAAAGAAGCTGAAATCAAGGTCAAGAATTTCTTTCCCAAGACGGTTTTCCACTGTAATAATCAGAAAAACAATTTTATTGGAATTGTTCTTACCAATCGCTGTAGTTAGTACAAACACTTGCTCCATTTTCTTTCCATCATTGTAGAATGCCATATGCCAAGCTCCTTGATCCATATACTCGATGAAACCTGTCTCTTGCAGTGAAGTTAAGATCAGATTCCTGGGAGCTTGTTGAGTCTCCTCTGAGGTTTTTGGCTCCTGTTTAATTAACTGTTTTCCATCCATCAGCTTTACAAAATCAAACTGAAATAATAATGAGAAAAAATTAACCACCTAGAAAATGTTTATGATCTACTCTGCATGTCTCATTCAAACAGGAATAAACAGTTGAAATCTTAAGAGGAAGTGCCTCTCTGACTAAGTATTCACCAATGTGGACAGCTGTTGCATAACCTAGTCTATTTAGCTTCAGTTTCCATATAAAAAGCATTACGGTAGCTCAGGAATCTGGCATAAAAACTTGCTATTTGCTATGGCAGGGTAAATTCAGACGTGCTGCACTAAATACTAAATCCTTTAAATGTGAATAATGCAAAAATTCCCAGGCTGTAGTGCCTATGTTATGCAGGGATTCATCTCAAATGCCAAGAACAGATTAAAGAACCTATTGTTCTATACCAGATTTTAAAATGTTTGTCCCTTAATATCAATATCATATATCAAATCCTAAATATATTTTTATTTCTATTTAAGTTATTAATGCAAATAAATAAATATCTGGAAGCTCTTCATAAGTAACCAAGCTGATGCTGACAATTTTAAGACCAGTTAACCTCAAAGCATCAGAGATGTAAACCTTTCTATGAATCCCTGTTCAGGAAATGTATATATTTCTCTACCTTTTTTTCTAGGCATTCTGATTTTCAGAAAGTTCAACTTCAGCTCAACTGAAGATCCAGCATCAATTAAAGTCAATGACAACTAAAAGAGCTTATTTTGAAGGTCAAAATTCTAGTAAATACATTGTGAGGTTAGACTAGATGATCTCCAGAAGTCCCTTCTGAACAGGACAATCTTTCAGTGATGCCATGCGTTATACTTTATGGAGTGTGATCATGCTATAAAAAGCTAAAAAAATCTATTATCTATGGAAATGGCAGCTTCATATGACAAATACATTACGACTAATGAAAAAAAAAAGGATCTGAATGTGACCAGCTATATCACATATTCTTACTTCTTAGCTAGGTTTTCTTCTGCAAAATCCCTAGGAGTAAAAAGAGAGCTTCGAGTTCATCCAGTTCCACCCTCCTGCCAGGGGCGGGGACACCTTCCACTGGACCAGATTGCTCCAAGTCACATCCAGCCCAGCCTTGAACACTGCCAGGGATGGGGCAGCCACAGCTTCTCTGGGCACCCTGTACCAGCACCTCGCCACCCTCACAGCAACGAATTTCTTCCTAATGTCTAACCTAATTCTCCCCTCTGTCAGTTTAAATCCACTCCTCCTTGTTGTACCCCTACATGCCCTTGTAAAAAGTCCCTCTCCAACTTTCTTGTTGGCCCCTTTAGGTACTGGAAGCTGCTCTAAGGTCTCCACTAGTTACACAGCCAGTCCTGTCCCCCCTACCTACTTTGAAAGTGTATTTTGAACATTCACATCCACCACTGTTTGAAAATGTAGCCATGATAGCATTAGTATTATTTGTAATTACCTGAGTGTGAGTAGGTGGAATGTTTCTTCTGCCATAAATTCCCAGCAGAGAATCCTTTGCCAGTGAAATGTTAAATTTCAGGTACATGGGATGATGTATAGTAATCTGAAAGCGCCAGAATAAGCCAGGGGGGATTGTCTGCATAACTTGTGCTCCAATCTCAACTTCTCCTGTGTCTATGGCCCGTCCCTTCTGAAACACTAATTTTCCAGAAACAAACAAAACAATCAGTTGTGTATTCATGGTGAGTGAAGTTAATAGGTCATGAGGCATAAATGTGCCTTAGATATATCAGAATATATTAAAACAAAACCTAAACAGAGGGCATTTCACTGTACTTTTTATTCAACAGGCTGAAAAATACAAACAAACTTGCATGCAATATTTATGACAACAGGCACCACAGAGCATTTTTGCCCTGGAAATCTTGGAACGCTTTAATGAATACAAAAAGGTAGAAGTGCTGCTGCGTAAAGCACAGCCTTTACCTATCAGCTATGCAAACATAACCCATTCAACTGAGAGTGCACAGGGAGCAGGCAGCAGGAGATCTTCCTCTGGCACTTATTCTGCTGAACGGGCATTGCATAAGCTACACAAATGGACCCCAGTGAGGACAGAAAATCCATCAAACCTGGTAGGTCAGAGCCCACATCCAAAGCCTAGATTTCTATTAATCACCATTCCTAATGATTTTATTATGGTAGCTATAACCTAGTCCTGCAGAAATAAAGAACGTCTGTTTTGGCTTGGTCTGTCTGCAGGAGAAGTGTAACAGGGGCATGAGGACAGGGACAGGAAAGCTAAAGAGAAAACTGGCATAATTTCATAATGACTAACAATAAATTTGCAGACATCTACAGTATGTAACTTCACACATGGATATGAGAGCTGAAATAGAAAAGGAAATGGAATGCATAAAAAAGACTTTGCCAAACGAAATTGGAGCTGGCTTGTTTTGCTGGCTTGCATTACCAGCTTATATTACCATCTTTGTGTATTTTAATGCCTGTCCTGTGATCAGCATTGTGACATGCTGCAAATCACAGGTCCCATCCTGCTAACATCTGAGCTAATTCCACTGTCAGTTTTGCAAAACCCTAACTTGCATTTCCATGCTTTCTCTCAACTAGAAAAAAAGCAGGGTAGTATGCTGCACTGGAGGAAGAGCCAAGAGAAGGTGATTGAATTCAGCAGCCATATTCATTTACATTTCATTTCATTCCAGCACCACAGTGAAGGATACAGAGGAGCAATCGAAGTGACTGGAGCCTCACCTTTTACAATAATGCATGTAAGTATCTAATGCAATATTATGTACAGGATATTCTATAAATTGCCACTGGAAATGAAAACAGCACTAGCAAAGCTAGAGCCAGCTTTTTCCTGAACGTATTAATAACAAAGATCCTCAGTGGGATCTTCCATAGGCTTTAACTAGCATAGTAAGTACTTAGCATTCTTAATGAATAGAGATTTAATTTACAGGGCAGGAGCAGCTCTCAGGGTACTGGATCTTCCAGCTTTACAGCTGCTTTGTGTCACCAAACCTAAAGCAGGAACTAGGAGCTGACTTTTAACATCTTATCACTTAAAAGCATCTATTTTTAGAGCACAGAACTTGCAATTTAATACTCTAAAAATACATCTGTTACTTCGTAAGTTAAAATATTTCTAAATTGCTGTTTTAACGATGTTCAAGGTGAGACTATTTCTGTCCAATCAGCTTCATGGAAAAAGTCTTTAATGCTGATTTTTGAAAAGAGAAGTAAACTTCCTATGATGGGTGACAGAAGTGGATCCCTTCCCACCCACCCCATACAAGATCCTACTTGGCTGATGTAAATTTAAAAAACCTTTTCCCCTATTTCCAGTACTCCAGAGATATTAAATCTTAATGATTCTTTGCAAGCAATTACCCTGGGTTAAGTAAAACACTAAGGAACTTCTTGGTGATATTGACACATGGTAATTAATGTGATTCAATTACAAGAGGGTAGAGCCACTAAGTAAAAAGTCACGGATACAGTATCATTTTTGAAGTTAATGGCAGTATTGGTCTGTGTTCAAGTCCTTTAAAATGCAGTAACTGCTGCTCAGTTTGTTGAAGTGAGAGGCCTGTTTCTTGGTTGAAAATAAAAGGCATTCTGTCTTTAGTCAGGGAGTATTTTCACTAATTGATGTTATAGAATTATGTGGAATACCACGTTAGTGTTGCTAGGCTCAAAACAACGTCTCTCAATTTCTCCACATCTGGATGAAAATTCCTTTGTTTTAGCCGTAATCTTACGTAAGCTTTAAAAGCCCAGATGCACTTAGGTTTACTTTTATCTCATTACACAGGAAAGAAGTGCATGCTGCTGTTCACAGTGGAAACATGAAAATACATATATTATCTACCACCTACCAAAAATAGGCAGTTGCAGCAAATCCACCTTTCAAACAGTATTTTTTTTTTTCAGAAAACCACATGGCACGGAAGGACGACTGTAAGAGCCATGTCTGAAGTGCACATTTTCATATCCACTGAGCCACTGTGCCATCTTTATAGAAAAAGAATTCAGCTCTGATTCTGTGCCTTATTGAACCAAGCAGGTATTTGGCTGTACAAAAAAAGTCTATTAGCAGACTACCGTCATGTACTTCCTTGCTCTTTCTTGAAAAAGTCCAAAATAAACTCTTGTTCTAAAAACATTTTTCTCATAACATCTTTCTTGTGATGAAGTATCATTTAATTATCTATATTCAATTCCTTGTACAGGTCCCAGGCTCACCAACTAGTATTAATTCTTCCCTATGCTTTCTAAGCACACTTTCCTTAGAAGTCTAAACCAGAAGATAAATTCCTAATCACAGGTTTCTCTTGGCTTCAAGAAAGTAAAACTCCGAGCAGCGTGGTGCCAATTATCTTCACAAGAAAGTACCCATATGCTGATTATTACGGATCCTGAAACAATCAATCTCCTTGTACTCCCCTGGTAAATACCAGCATCAATTGGATGTCTGAGTTTTTAATCACATTACTACACATCAAAATGTTAACTCATAGCCGTGGGTCAGCGTGTTATAAAGAGACTCCTTAAAGAAATCTGACTTGCCGGTTTGTAAACTTGATTTTAATTAAAAGATTAGTTAAAATATATGCTTTCAAAGTCTAGAAGAACATTCTGTGCTGCTCTATTGAGTTGGGAAAATGGGAGGTCACAATATCTGACAGTAGTTATTTATCCCTGTGAAATCCCATCAGAGGCTTCAAATTTACAATCTATCAAGTTTCTGTGGTATCCTGTAGTGAAAAGAGTTGCTTCTTCCCAAATCATCCTTCCCAGCACATCTACATGGAGAATTTGTTACAAGCTCTGGGAATAAAATTACTGATATATATTAAAAGTGATGGAAAAAAAATACAGCCAGCAAAAATTAGCCACAGCCAGACTATACATGTACTAATGCCTGCTACTGAGTCCATGTGACTTTTCTTGTGTTTTTTCAAGTGTGTATTCCTTGTTAGCATACACTCTGGGTTCCAGGTTACCCCCAAAGGATGAAAGGGGACAAGCGGGACAGCAGTACAGCTATATTCACGACTGACCTCTGAAACTGCTGGGTAAGCTCTCAGTGAACTGTCTCTGCTATCACAGCCGTCTGTGCTTTAGCATTGTGGGAGAATCATGTAGCTACACAAAGATACTCAAATTGCCTGGGGCAAGGCAGGTGGTTTGGCTTTTTATCTACAACACTGAGCCTCTATCCACACACACATTCTTTCCCCTGTTTTCAGGCATCTAATTTTTAAGATTTTTCATGTTTTTCCTGCACATTCTCCTTTGGAAGCCAAATGCTTTGGAAGAGCTTTTATTAAATCTGTAATATATTGACAAAATGATTTAATGCAGTTGAGAGAACTATTTGAGACATGTTCCACGGTGCACCAGGACACAAATAAAAAAGCGTATAAAACATTTACTGTAATTCACCACCAATACATTCTAAGGGGCAAAATAATGGGTAACATCACTGTCTCCTTCGTATATTTCTATCGCTCATTTATCTAATTTGATCTCTATCCAGTCGTACCATCTTGATTTGCAAGACTACTGATGTGAGATGTAACCTTCCTTTTGGAGGGAGTGGTACAACAATGTCCCACCTTGTCTCATATTTACAGGCATAGATCTTACCTGACATACACAAAACCAGATCACTGCTCTGCTGTAAAATTTGAAAGCTCTGGAAATGTATCATTGCAGAGCACTCAGTACAACTTTACCTTCCTCCTAACAACTGGAAAGACGAGGGCTCTTATTCTACTCCCATTCACTTTTCTCTGATCTAACCCGATTTATCCACTTTTCCTGAGTATCATAAAAAGAAATGGGAGGGCCACCTGCTTCTCACAGTCAGAAAGCATCACTGTGGTGATCAATGGGAAGCAAGAGCTAGAGCTTGTAACTAATACTGGAAGTAGGTGATCTAACAGCATTAACTGAGAGGACTTGAGAAAAAGGAATTGTGCATCTCAGAGATAGCCCTTTTTCTGTTTCACACTCCTGGCTACACAGTCCACTCCTTCCCTGTGTCAGCTCTGGCACTCCTCTGCCCCTTCAAAAGTGCTGGTTCAGTCACTTCCATGGCAGAAGACTTTTTAATGAAGCCATTTTTCTGCTGCCATAGAGAACTAACATGTCTTGATTGTGCATGAGACAATCCCTGCAGTGGGTAGGGGGATGCCAGGAGCCCCACAGGGAGAGCACGGGGGCAGAGCAGAACTGTCCCTCCGGCAGCATGGAGCTGCCAGACTGGCTCAGGCATTCTGTGAGACCTCAGTAGATTCCCGTGAGCTGATTCACTCTGACTGCTTCAGCCAGGATGTGACAGGATGCTGTGTTTTAGCTTACGCCTTCAGGAACTAGATGCCTTTAAAAGCATTAAAATTTCTCCCCTTCTGCATCTTTTGACCTGTCAGTACAAAGGGTTTCACTTTGCCTAACACTGACTCTGGTCAGCATGACCGGCACAGCATCAAGCTCTCTGAACAAATGGGAACAAGGCAAAAAGACTTCCCTTGTCTTAAGACAGAAGCCAAATGTTCTAATCTCTCTCCTCCCAGAAAAGAAGGGTGATTATTTTGCTACTGAACATTACCTCCATAATGGCTTGGGTCGGTTGCTAATTTCCGTGAGAGTTCTGCTAAAGGAAACAAGCTGGTTATGGGCTTTTCACACCCATTTAAAAATTCTACTAGAGAAGATAAAACCTGAACTCAAAATGCTTTTCAACTAGCAATCTGAACAGTAGTAATATTTAGATATTCATAATGCATCTCCTCATTTACACATACCTTTTTTTTCTGTTTTCTCAGAAACTTTTCCTCCAATTGGTGAGTAAGTAGTATCCATAGATTCTGTTCCTTTATTTCCTTTGCTAACTCCATTTTCATACAGCTGCCCTTCAACAGGCTGTAGTTGCCAGGTTAAACCAAACAAGTGTACTGCTGCAAAAAAATGAAGACCAATTAATTGATGTGTAAGCTACAGCATCTTCAGTCAGACTAAGAAGGAATTCTATGACCCAGTTTCTGCGAAGTCAAGTATTACTTCATTCTGTTCGTAATAAATCAGAATTTCAAGGGGTCTAATGAGCAATTTACTATTTTACCTTAAAACTCAATATTTAATTAGTTTCCACGCTTTCTTTTGGAGCTCAGCCAGGTCAGAGTGATGAATTTCTACAGGAATTAATGGCAATACTTGCAATTAAAAGGATAACAGTTGAATGAATTTAATATTCTGTGGCAGGTTCTAATGCTACATCAATGTCCCTCAGCTTTCAATTGTCAAAGAGCTCAGAGTTTGTTGATTAAAACACTGACACCAGGTAAAACTTCTCACTTTTCCAACCAGTTCCAAGTGAAACTGTGCCCACTGCGTTCCCAAACCCTTCCATTTAGGTTAAATATTAGTAAGAACACTGATTCCATAGATCTACTCTAGAATTACACTGCAGACGAAAAACTGTCTCTAGATCTGAAACATATGCAATTAGTCTACAACACATATTAACAGAAATATTGTTGTTATTTTATGTACATACTCAGAAACTGAAACTAATCCTTTTAAGAAGTTATAAACTATCCTGAATACCATACATGGAGGTTGCCTACTCCACTTTGCCTGCACAGACAGTCACTATTTCTGCTTTCCTTTCTGTTGTTTCCGATCTGAGGCACTATGATGCCTCAGATGGTATGAGAAAGACAGCAACAGGGGATCTTATTTTAAGTATAATATGATAGTACTGTAGTCATTTTAGACAATTACCTAGGTCTAATGAGGAGGGCAAATTCTTCCAGAGAAGAGGTTACTTTAGCATGGAAGTAACTCAGCAGGGAGTTACTGATGACCCACTAAAATATCGATTGAGGATGGCCCCCACAGGGGAGCTGCAATTGTCACATAAAGAGCAAAACCTAAGCAGGCTTTTTAGCCACATGCAGCAATTTGCACTGAGTAGGATCTGCCCACAGTGGGAGCCTAAAAGGCAATATATTTGCTCTTCCTGAATTGTGTAGGAACTGCAGAGATTCTCAGGAGAAGTTAAGTGTGATCTAGAATGGATCTTGCATTTAGAAAGTGCACTGTTTTCTTTCACACTTACTTCAAGGAAAAAAAACCACAATAAAAACACAAAACCCAGTATATTAACCATTTTCTACGTGTTTGCTCCCAAGCCTCTCTTGCATGCTGAAAAGTTAAATTATAAAGCAAAACAATTTATGTGGGTTCCTGGCAAAGGTTTGCCAAAACCACCACAGGAATGCAAAGCTGCCAATCATTAATTCCAGACCCGTGCACTCCTGAATCACCAGCCACAGACACATGATCCAAATCAAGTGAATGAGAACTTCTCTATATAATTGGTGAGGTGACAGTATTTGTGATATGCTTATATTTTATATATTGGCTTCAGGAGAAGAGAGACAAATTTACTGAATTCTCAAACCACTGCTTCACCATCAGACCTGGGCTCTGGAGATGCTAATGGACAGTAAAATTTCTACTCCCCAGAAGAGATATTAGAAGCTTATTCCAGTGTTAGTGGCAAGATCTCAAGCCAGAGACCTGCCTGGATTGCTTCATATCCTATGGACTTGAAATCACCAAGGGACCAGGCTAATACTTTGAAAAGGGTCTTGCAGTCAGATTGCACAGACCTATTCTTGTTCTTTTGAGTTTATTAATGCAAGACAGATTACATCTACATATAGAAGGTACAATAAAAATCAACATCTAGAGAGCAGGTGGCTCTTGCTCCTGGCTTGAGCCTCTGGACGTTACTGTTATTTAAAGAATAAATAACAGCAAAAAGGAACAAAGTTCAATGGGACTGATAACTAATGAATGCACCTTTCATCTACACTAATCCAAATAATTATAAAAGCACTTGAAACATCAACACTAGAAGCAAAGCATAACTGCACACATTAATAAGTGGTTATTAAACCACGAATATAATCTAGTTGCTTTCTTCTTTCTTATGCTATTTGCACTGTTGCTATTATTTCTTTCCTAAGTCAGCATTTGCACATGCTGCAGAGGGTACATCACAAAGCAAGGACTAAATATGTGACACACCTTTTTCCTACTGTATGTCTTTTCCAGATTACACACAGTGTGCGCACAGTCATCCTTGTGCATCAATTCAAACAGTTTGCATACTTTGTCTTCCTTCTGCTAGGTAAGTGCTCTTGTTTTTACAGTTCATGCCAAACGTGGCAAGCTGGCAAAACTATTTGTATGTAGTTTTCTCCCTGAGAAACACAACTGCATTGTAGAGATGATGGTCTCTGCCAACCTTGGATTCTTAGTCCATGGGAGATGACACAAGACACTGGTAGACCACTTAACGTTATATAAAGTGCAAGATCCATTGTTTGAACAACGAAGCACATTACTATAAAAATAATGTCTACTTGAATTAAACTGAATTACTTCTGTCACTGCAGAAACCTGGTCATCTTGCCATCTTAAAATCAACCCAACTTCCATTACATTAGCTATAGCTCTTGAGAAATCACCTTAAGATCCAGGTATCACTCTGCTAATAACCAGATCACATACACCAGTAAAGCCATTAATTCTTAGAGATACCTTTTTCAGAAGTTAACTACAAGGAATAACAAATGTTTATGTAGCACACACAGAGCCTTACTTTGCCTATTCATTTTCTGTGATATTTTTCTTTTACCTAGGGTATACATAATTTCTACAAAGCTTGTGTTTCCTACAACATCTGTACCTCATGTTTGAAATATACAGATATTTCACCAAATAAGATAAAACTTTCAAATCTCTCTGTCTCAAATCTCTTTAGAAATCAGCAGGCACGTACTGAATTCCATTAAAAAGCTCAAAAGAACTTCTCTTTTGAGTCATTCTCTCTTTGATTTTTCTACTGGATTTCTGGCTTTTGCTTTTTCCCTTTTGCACAAAGGGGCACAGAAAATGCTGTGGAATTCAAGAGTGGGCCATGGTGTCACTTCGCACAGTATAAATCCATTTGTAAGATTCTTAGCTGTATTTCCCATGTGTAGTGCCGAGGTATAAGATGCTACTCCAGAGAGCAGAAGGTGACACTATCACTCTATCCAACTTAGGACTGGGCTGGGTAAAAAGGAGGGAGATTCACTTTCTGATGAAGGTGTCTGCCCTTTCTTCAAAGTTCAGCCTTCCAGACTGATGTTACACAAAAACCCCTTGACTGCAGTACTTTTGAAGGCTGGCTGCTGACTAACAGTACCAAACTCCACCATTATGACTAAAGATACATTACGGGAGGCAGCTCAAGTTCCCACAGAACACAAAAAATAGCCTTTGAGGTTTGACGAGTACACTGGTATTACAGAAAGAGCAAAAGCTACTTTGGTTCTGCCCACCTGGCATTCCAGAAAAATTCTGCAATCAGATACCCTGTATTTTGCAGCATCTAAAATACCTCAGCTACTAGCAGGGTGTGTAAGGTCACTGGTGAACTGCTACAGCTTCAAGCAAAAAACAAGGACTACCAGGCAAGTGGAGATTAAAAAGCTTGTTAGCAGCATCAGTATGCTTCATGACTGCAAAATTCCTACTTTAAGTTAGGAGAGGCTATGGCAAGTCACGAGGAGCATCCATCAGCCTGTAACATACCCTCATCTGGGATTAACCCAGCCTCTCATCTGGAAACTGAGTGTCAATATTCTCCCTGCTGGTAGCAACCATGCTGCTTCACCTGGCATTCTTGAACTTCCAACTCAATTTGTTTCCTTGATTCTTCCACTCTACTGCAAAGCTCATCTGAAAAGATAGGTTTTCCTGGCTTGCTTGAACCTCCAGTATAATCCCCCTTCTATCCTTACATTATTACTTTGCTCTGTGTTATCTATAAGTTGCATTTTGCCACCAGCAGAATTGTACATTGCTTTCACTGAGGTGATCTGGAGGCAGGAAAAGATCTGAAGGCAAAATTTGACCCCTTTTTACACAATGTTTGGAGATAGAGCTTATATAATAGATGCCACTGTACCTATATTTCATTTATAATTTATTAGATAGCACTGTTTAATTCAAAGTTTCAGGTAAAAGTGTAACACAAAAGGGAACATACACTTTTTTTTTTTTTTACAACATGCATCCTATTTGAGATGCTAAATTTGGAAAAGTCTCTAGTCGGTGGAGCTAAAAAGACTGGATGATACCATCGGATTATAGTGAAACTAAGCTTCTTCCTCATTCACCCTGCCCTGGCCAGTGGAGCTGCTCAGAGTAACTTTAAATGGCCTGTCTCTCAAATACAGAATATGGTACTTGTAGTACAGAGCTTTTCTTACCTAATTTATTATGCTTCTTAGGTAAAAAGTAATTATTAGGTATAAAGTGGGGGGGGGGGGGGGGGAGGGGAAAGATAAATTAAAAGCCTGTATCTTCTACCCTTCCCATAAATTTCCTTCATGGAACAAAGAGATGAAAGCTAGTGTGAGTTTACGCGGCCTAAGGGATTTTCTCTATTCAGAAGCAAGTTTTTGGTTGCTTCACATTACTGCTGTAAGCAAAACCAGTTGGGCCATGTTCAGAACCAAAGCCTGAGGCTTCACCTCTAAAGTAAATGTCTGGATTGCTTATTTTGTTTAACATTTAAATGAAACAAACTGATGCATCCAGATAAACTCAGTACCTACAGTTCTGCGGCATACTTGAGTAAATAGTCACAAATATACAAGCATTTTCAGAACTCGCTTTGTAAACTGGATTAACCCACCATCTGCTATGAGGCCAATGATCTAATTTAATTTATTCTTATCTACCTTCTCTGTAAGCACAGCTAGTCAACTCCTGTGCTACCTGTTTGGCAGAATATAAATAAAAGGCTTGGCTCCAGTGCAAAACAGACTCTGATTAGTGAGGAGATGTCAAAAAAGTCCTGTGCAATAAGTACTTACGAACCTGCAAGACGAACTTCAGAGGACAAAAATCCTACAAATGTGAAGCCTCTTCAAATTGCTGGCCTCCACTAACAGCTTTTGTTTAGCTTTCACTGTGTGCCCAGTTATTTTACACAATCTCAGTACATTATCCCCCTAAAGCCAAGACTTTAGAAAAGCTGTAACAGAATGTATATCAGAAGCTGATTATTCTTTCTGCACCTGCTCTGACCAAGTGCCAGAAAATTGTTTATGTTCTGTAACTGCTAGCAGGTTCTGCTTATAAAACTGGATTTCACTATGGCATGAAGTCACAGGTGCATCAGTGCCCCAATTCTGCAAAGGTGAAGCAATGTGAAAGTACCCGAACACAAGTAAGAGTCAGAATCAAAGTTCTGATCCTGACCTGCAGTACGGGCATTTGTTCTTCTTCTGAAATCTCATTTTGTAAATAAAATGCTAAGTCATTCTGCACTATTTCAAGATCTGAGATTGTTAATATTCGATTCAGTCCTAAGAATCTTTTCTCTATACAGCTGCTCGCCACCTGCTGACCGATGCCCATCCCATCGCTGAGCAGTGGTTGGCGGCTCCCAGCCAATTCCCCCCAGTTTCTGTTCTGAGCCTGATGTCCTTTGAGATATCCTTTTGGCTAGTTTGGGTCAGGTGTCCTGTCTCTGCTTCCTCCCGGCTTCTTGTGCCTCTTCTCACTGGCAGGATAAGAGACTATAAAGTCCCTGATTTAGAGTAAGCACTACTGAGCAACAACCAACATACAAGTGCCTTATCAACATTATTCTCATACCAAATCTAAAACACAGCACTGTAGCAGCTAGGGAAAAAACAAACAACAAACCAAACAAAAACCCCAAGCCTCTATCTCATCTGCAACCAGGGCACCTGGTTTCATTTTTCATTACGAAGTCATACATTAGCCTTAGGAAGAACTAAAACTAATCTTAGACAAGACAACAGTGTTGTCAGGCTTTCTCCTCTGTGTAAAGATTTGTGACAATATCAAGTTCATCAGTAAGACCTGGCCTCAGAGAGAGCAGATACCACACCTTCCAGCTGTGAAACCCCGAGGGACCTGTCTCAGTCAGAGCTATCCCACTAAGGAGCTCAACAGCATTTCAGAGCTGCACATCTGCATCACAGCTTTTACATATACCTGAAACATTTAGCAATGTTTACTATACCATGATACTCTTCAGCATAAAACCAGCTTATTTTCCCCTTAAGCCTTCTCTGCATCATTTCTTGTACTCAGAGTTACAGATTTCTATTTTTCCTACCATTTTATATTTTATAAAGCCATGCAACCAATATTGTAAATCTATGCACTGATAAACACACATCCTTAAAATTTGGTCTGACCCTTCCCCTTTCCCATCACTCCTCTACCTTGTGCACTGAGTGAGAAATGACAGGTCACACTGGCAGACAGCAGAGAGGTTTTAATTTCCTCACCCTCCATATGAATATAATTTAAGACCCAACACCCATCTCCAGTGCATACTCATAAATAGTGATAATATAATGCAGGATAGGGACAACTTCATATTCATACTTCAGAATTCATTTGTATATAAAACAGTCATTTTGTAGTCAGAGATAGTTAAATCTAAGAACATGGGATGCAATTTTCGGAGG